>NW_018403528.1:774489-812591 GCF_002113885.1 Mizuhopecten yessoensis | reverse complement strand
ACATCTACACCAAACATCAACCACATCTACACCACACACCAAACACTTTTAGA
The DNA here is from genome assembly GCF_002113885.1 of Mizuhopecten yessoensis. Taxonomy (NCBI): domain Eukaryota; kingdom Metazoa; phylum Mollusca; class Bivalvia; order Pectinida; family Pectinidae; genus Mizuhopecten; species Mizuhopecten yessoensis. Next base: position 812,538 of record NW_018403528.1, on the reverse strand, counting down.
CCACACTCCAACCACATCTACACCACACACCAAACACATCTACACCAAACATCAACCACATCTACACCACACACCATCCACTTTTACATCACACACCAACCACATTTACATCACACACCAACCACATATACACCACACACCAACCACATATACACCACACACCAACCACATTTACATCACACACCAACCACATCTACACCACACACCAACCACATCTACACCACACATACACCACATCCACACCACACACCAACCATATCTACAACCCACATCAACCACATCTACACCACACACCAACCACATCTACACCACACACCAACCATATCTTCACCACACACCATATATATACCACACATCTACACCACACACCATATTTATACCACACATCTACCATATTTACACCACACACCATCATAATCATGAATCAATAACGACCTTAAGCACAGCCAATACATATTAATCACACTACCACTAGCACCAATTACATCGACATCCTAAATCACAAACAAGAAACTACAGATACAGATAAGTTCTTAATGAGGAATTAAACAGGGGAACCTTTTGTGTTATAGGGAAACACAATATTTTTAAAGTCAAGTGATTAACGCTCTCAAATCAGATATGCATTTCTAGTGATGAGGTATAATTATTTCTACCATCTTTATCAACCATCCACGAATTTACACAAACAAAAGCCTAAAACCATAACCACACTCTTCAAACCACACAAACAACCGTCCAACAAACTCGGACAACCGTCCAACAAACTCGGACAACCGTCCAACAAACTCGGACAACCGTCCAAACAGTCAAATTCAAATAAACAACTGTCATAACAACTGCAAAAACCAACTGTAAAACAGACACATAAACAACACAAACAACGTTTAAACAACAGAAAAGTCACCCAAACAACAGAAATAATGGTCCGGACAACTGTAAAACAGACACCTAAACAACAGAAACAATGTTTAAACAACAGAACAGTCATCCAAACAACAGAAAAAACTCTCCGGACAACTGTAAAACAGGCAACGACACGATCTAGGTCAATCGCACAGAGACTTTGACTTTTCACATTGCTGGTGTTTGCTGAGGACATAATTCACCCTGTCAGGCAATTTACGAAATTTATGGTGACAGGCTGCAATTTCTTTTAGCAAATTATTAACGATGCTTTATAGATAAATCCACCACTTAGCAATTATATGCTAAACGAATGTGTACTGTTCTAGCAAGAACAATAGTCGCTGTTGTGAAACTCATTACAAAAAGAGGTTCCATAGACACACTGACTACTGAATGTAATTGTTTGCAAAAATATAACACATTTTATACCAACACTTTGCCTGACTCTCCCATCGTTTTTACAGTTTAATGGCTTTTGTTTCGAACTCCACTCATACATGTACTAGGTTTCAGACGATACTATACCAGGAAGTGACCATTGTTGGGGATTAGGCAGTGTATAGTACAATAGAACCGGTGTACGTGAAACCAATCTGACGCTCAAAATTCTATTCTATACTCGCACATATTTTCCTGTTCCGTTGAAAAATTTAAATAAAAAAGTCGTACTTGTCAATACATGTACTTTGAACAGTCTTAAGGAACTTTCAATTTTATACTGTTTTCAGTGTTTACACCATGTCACCTGAATTAAGCCACTTACAAGAACGTTATTTTGAACACAAGTTCCTTGAAATGTTTCGCATATGCGAGCCCTGGTCTAGTTTCTTGAAACGAAGTTTCATTCGATAACTCAAATTTCTGCAGACGGATTAAGCATTGCGTAAGTTAAGGGAACATCTAAGCTGAAGATAAATTTTCGAGAAATCATAACCAGATACTTCAGTAGTTATATCCTTGACGTATACAAGGTTGTTCGGAGATCGTTGGCACCGAAACTGGTTCACTCGTTGTCAGTATAATATGACCTGGCGGAATGCTGTGCTGGGTGCCTTCGCCATGGTATTTCAGTGAGATAGCACTATAAACTCAGCATCAGATCCGCGCTATCACCAGGAAGCAAGCACACACACACACGCAAGCACGCCTACACTAAACAAACGGAGGCACGTCCTTAAATGTCCTTAGCTGTTAATAGGACGTTAAACTAAATTATACCAAACCAAACGTTGGCACCAAAGTACATATGTATACGGATAAATAAATCAGATTGGTAGAGCTGTATGCCTCGACGGGTTTCAAACAACACAATCTGATTTATAAACCATTAAATAATACGATAAGATTTGTAAAGCATCCCTTCCTCTTTACTCTCCGTCCTCATTTGACCCTGGCTGTTTCGAGGACATTAAACCCTAACAACAAAATCCTGTTATACTGGGCAGAATTCAAACTATACAATAAGATTATCCTAATTTGAATGAATTTCAGCAATAATTCACATCATTTCAGTGAATCTGCGGATTCAAGATTCGAGATTAGAGATTCAGGATTTTTTCGTTAAAAATCGGCGATGACCTAACCGATCATATAAGTATTGAGCTGCCATAGTCTGGAAGCATTAGTTATATTACCAGTACAAGTCGTAAACCAATCTATTTGTCTAGGTTTTTCTGATAAGCGGGTTTCGGTGGTAAACGGGTACATGCAACACATACTGTAGGCCTATGCCTGGCTTTTCTTTATACATAGATGTACCAGTGTGCTTCGCTATCTTCAAGTTGTATGGTACGGTTTGGTTCGTAATGGGACATGATGACGTCACAGCAGTTTAATCAGGTGTTTGATATCAGCCGGGTGGTTTATGAATGGGTAGTTTTATTGGGCCTCTATCCGTATCAAACTGACTGGTCCTACTAAGAGCCGCGGTCACATCTTACGGTCACGCACGCCGTAGTTTACCGTAGTGGGGGATGGCGGTAGTTGACTGTAGTAGACCGTATGTGATCTTAGTTAAACGTAATAACACATAGTGAAACGTAGTTCAACGTAGTTATAAACGTAGTTTGAACTTCAAGGAACCAATGAATTGGCCGTGGTTAGCCAAAACAAATCTCAACATCTTCAAACTATCTCTACGGTGAGCATGGATGCAAAGACCCTACTGTGACCTTAGTTTGCACGTTATTGACCCTACTTGTTCGTAGTGTTTACCGTACATGTAGCTGACCGTAGTAAAATGCCACTACGGTTAACACTACGGTCAAGAAGGGACAAGAATGATCAAATAGGAACAACTACTAGGGTTGGGCTACGTTCATAGTATTGTTACATTATGTAAGTACGGTTAACTAGGATCAACTAGGGTCAAGTAGGGTTAAGTGTTGAACTGTGCACGTGGTGAACTACGTCTAACTGCGTTTAATACGTTTAACTAAGGCCACCTACGGTCTACTACAATCAACTACGGTCACCTATACGTGCGTAGCCGTAACTAACACACAAAATATAACGCATATGTATAAATAAAATGTAACCTTGTTTAACATTAAGTCGTTCTATGCGTGTGAACTGCCGACAACACAGATGCATAAGTTTATAAGTGAACATTGATTTTACTCGCCGAGTATGAGACGGTTGTATATTTTCTATTATCCACTACACGGGAAAAACTTAACTTTTCTCTGTAGCTGAAATATGTTGTATATTACTAATAAATTGTTGGTAAGACATCCCCCGTCTTCTTTCTTACAACCCTGCCCCGATATGTTATTTTTCAGCTAGAACTTGAATGCGACAGGTTTCCATTCTGAGCGCGCCTAGCGTGTGTCGCAATGCAGACCTACGGAACTGACGCTAGAACTGTTTGCATAGAATTCTTACCTTCGTCTCCATCATTAACACAAGCTCAATCGTCCTCCCTTCGTACTACCGAATGTAAACGAGAATTAACGATTTAGTTGTATGGTAATATATGAATTAAATATGACGATTAAACTGTATGAAGCTCGGTGTTGCGTGGTAGTTCGGACCCTACACAGTCTTACAACTTGTCACAATGGGCGTTTATCAAATTTTACTTACCGTAGAACTCGTGTATTGATCCCTAATGCACTTGACGCTATAACTACACGCTACACATCCCCGCCCTACAAGGATATGTCTAGTCTATTTAGGAGTGCTGTTCTAGCGATATAGACATGCATTTTTACCTTTGGTGTGTCCAGACCTTCATTTGTTATTTCCAATAATGACCCCAGGGATTCGTGGTTCCGGGGAGGGGCTTTGTAAAATAACTTGTATTATTTCATTCATCTTATTGCGTCAGAATGTTTTAGCTACTTGCCTCTGAACAGCATGTAAAGAGACCAAACCTCTACTTTATACGTTTTAGCGATCCGACCTCTGAAGCACAGGGACCAGAGAATTTTGTTACGGCTATATTTGGACCTAAAATAAGGTGTTCAGAGTAATTTTATAGGTTTTAAGGTCTAAGATCACCTTATGTAGCTGTAACAAATGCCCGGGTTCCTGTGCTCTGTAGCATATGGGCCGTTTTGACCTCTTCTTATACATTTGTAAGCAGGTAATATTATAGGACATTTTCGGGGTTTATATCAACAATCAATCGGCTAAATTAATTCCCCAATTGTGGAAAATATAGAAGGATGGCAGGCTTTCGAAATCTCATTAATGGACACTATCTAAATGTATCACTGCAAAAGTCACATTTATGATGGGTGAACAATTGTTGTGGTATAGTTGAAAAGACGGGTTCTCTCACTTATGTTCTGCAATGTGTATATGTACTTTATAATTTATACTCCACAAGCATTATCACCCCCGTCTCGGCATGCCTAAGCGACTCTGTCTTTGGTCGGCATGCTTCAGAGACTCTGTCTTTGGTCGACATGCTTTAGTGACTCCGTCTTTGGTCGGTATTTTTAAGTGACTCTGTCTTTGGTCGGTATGCTTAAGCAACTCTGTCTTTGGTCGGTATGCTTAAGCAACTCTGTCTTTGGTCAGCATGCTTAAGCGACTCTGTCTTTGGTGGGCATTCTTAAGCGACTCTGTCTTTGGTCGGCATGCTTAAGTGACTCTGTCTTTGGTCGGCATTCTTAAGCGACTCTGTCTTTGGTCAGCATTTTTAAGCGACTCTGTCTTTGGTCAGCATGTTTAAGCGACTCTGTCTTTGGTCGGCATGTTTTAGCGACTCTGTCTTTTGTTGGCTTGCTTAAGCGACTCTGTCTTTTGTCGGTAAATTTCGGCGTTCAATGCAGCCTGTGGTCGACATGACTTTTTTTCAAGGGCGTGAGTTAAAACAGCTTATCGACACCTTTCATTTAACATTATACGTTAAAACACATACAAATTAGAATATGAAGTAATTAAACGGACCGAGATAATATCTTGCCATTGAAACTATGGAAACTGAATAGTTGATCTCAAAACCAAACACAGGCGAGCTATTAAGATATAAAAGTCAGATGAACACGTACGTTAATCACGATTCTCCAATTTTATTGGTAATTTATAAACTCTTCTCATGTTTAACGAGGAAATTATTTTCCCGTTAATCCGCGACAGAACATCAACTAGGTCACGAACATCCTGTCAGACCCGGCAGACAAAGACACTCAATGACACTGCAACTTCTAACGCGTCACCAAATTGCGCACTTTTGCATTGAGGGCATAAGTACAAGATATTTTGTAGGCAGAATTAACGATGCGTTTGTGTAATTCAAGGCTGACGAATTGTCGATGGCGCTCATGTAACATTTACATGACACGCAAAGTCATTCTATGATGTCAATTGTATTAAACGGAGTATGTGTTTAAACTCAACAGCACACCTCTTCGCTCAGTTACGCGCCTGTACCTAATTTACAATTGTTTGGCATTTCAACTCTATAAACATTACCAAGAGATATTGTGTTCATAGATCTATAAAACACAATTCGATCAGCGTCATTTTGAAACTTCTCCTCACGCCTCACTAAACATGAGGCAAACGTTGAATTAAACATTTTGGTGACGTTAGGCTGTTCCATGAATCTTGTTTGCGCTGACGGCACAGTCACCCGAATATCGAATTTTAACAATCACTAAACATTTAGAATGTTGATATAAAGATGGAACGGTATTCTTTTCAATGTTCATGCATGTATGAACGTAATCGCAGTTGAAATTTATTTTTAATGAATTTAAGTTAACTCAGTAGCGTAACATGTACACTAAATAGTACTCTGAATAATGTACTATTCCGTCTTTGCGTATTGAAGAGTTATCTTCTCTTGGGAGCAGGTATTGATTGTTACGGCACTTGTTTGTGAGAGAAACGTCATCAACTTTTGAGAAAACGACGTAATTTTCTCACATAGACCAATGACGTAACAATCAATACCTGCTCCCAAAAGAAGATAACTCTGCAATACGCAAAGACGGAATTGTTAACGTCTACGAAGTGACATCCTCAAACAGTAGTCTAAAACAGGACATTTCGATCACTTACGTATTCTCAACTATGTATGTCATTTGCACACAGAATGCAAAACTGAAATTTCATTTGATTTGCTTAAATATTCAACGCCTCACGGGTCCTGGTGAATTTTCAAAAATAGGAAATTTCTTAATTTTTGTTTTTATCAAAATGTATTTGGTTAACTATGCTTCTTTGGTTTACTGTAACTGTAAAATTAATATGAAATGTTTGTACTCATCCATTCCCTCTTTCAATACAGAATAAAGTACGCTGACCTTAATCCGTACACGTGTGTTTGTTCCTCTGCTCGACACAAAGGGCTGGAATACGGCTGGGGTAATAAAATGATGGATTACGGCCTTTTTATACATAATTATATTTGCCGAGAAACATATTTATCGATTTATTACAATAACATTATATGTACGGAAACGACCTTTTTAAAGCCTTGTTAGCTTTTAATTGTTTATTGGAAAAAAATCGAAGTTATTTTCTCCTAATAGACCCCCAAAGTTAATGTGATTTAAAATTCTGTGTTTTGAAAATATAATCCTGAATTAAACAAACTATTTCAATTCATACTTCAGGTGAGTTTTGAGAATAAATTAATCATAAAAATGGAAATTAGATCTGTTGGTTTCGGTTGAAGATTTAAGTTAAGCTGAGGATGCGACCGGAATGTTTACAGCATACTTACTAGCTAGGTACCGGTGGAAAGCCATTAGCGATTAGACGAAATCATTTTTAAAGTAGATTCTTACATTCCGTACGGCTGTGATCTTTACCATGTACCTGTAGATACATGTCATTTGTACGTAAACTTCACGACCACAGTATTTAGTTGTAGTGCAATGTGTGTGCGTCTTCTGTCTTAGTACATATTGTAAAAAAGTCATTACCCATAATTTCACTCGATTTCTGTGTACTAGTTTCATGTTTTTAGAGGTTTGTGTTTTAATTAAATTTATACACAGAGATTATTTGAGGCTATTATGTAAAGTAGAAACTCAATAACGCGAATTTCACTTTTTAACAGAATGTCGGGATTTGGTTTAGTTAGGTTTTATTACTTATAACGACGGTAATCATTGATGCTAGGCAACTCGAATGCCACTTTTATTTAAACCCTGAAAAACCGTCCTCATATAACCTTGGCTGTTGCGAGGACATTTAACCTGGATAAAAAAAAAAAAACATTTTAAAATCTGCACATTAAAATGTCGGAAACTCGACACGGTTGCATTATTGTTATTTCCTTTATTTCCTCCAGAAATGAAGAGTTACAGAAATAACGAACAATACACGTACAATTCAACACTATTGAAAGAGAAGAAAATGCATTCACAATCATGGTCACACCCTTTCATAGTGACACACACATGCACATGGACAGACACACACATAAGAGAATAATAATAGTACCATGTAGACAGTATAACACAACACAATAATGTAATAGGTACTATTACAGTCATTATACGGTGATAATTATGATGGTAGACAGTATAACACTAATCATACATTACATCACACATTGATATAATAGACATATTTACACTCCTCAAACTACATTATCATAGAATAGTATAGACAGTAATACACTTCTCGTACTAATCAATCATACACCATTGTAATAAACAGTATTACAAGCATCACACTATAAATTATACAGCATTATTATAGACAGTATTACTGTTACATAAGTCTTACAATACAATCATACATTGAGTAGAACCCGTTGCACGAAGTCATACAATACAGTCATACAGTGGTGTGAAATACACAACATACAAAATAATAATTAACTTGAAGAAACAGCGCAACCATGCAATGATTTCAGTTGTAGTAATACATATCACAAGACTAATTCATACAATACAACCAATATTATGAATGATAGTAAGTTGCACTAATCAGCAGGAAAGACGTAGGAAATGCTTGCCTACTAATATGAATACAAAAATATATGTATTTCATGTATTAATCTTGCTGAAGCGTGAGGTACACACAAGTAAATTAGTGATCATATTACTCAGTATAAAACATTCAAATATCTTAGGATAAATTACATAATACCACTGTATTGAAGAATTTTAGTAATAATAACAATGGATTCTATTCTAAAGTCCTCCAGTTCATATGGAGATAAGTCATAATTGAAAATACCACCAAGAAGAACATGAAGTAGATGGTAATTAGACATTACATTAAGATTAAACACAAAATCTATATCTTTTACAGTACTGAGTACACATCAGAGCTGGTCACGTAATAGCTCTGTGTGTGAGCATTCGAGTACACTATGCATAATAGTATCTTTGTGCATAGATCCACAGTAATGACACAAATATATATTTTCATTATCGCGCATTTAAGCACAAAGTTTAACAACTTTTTTAAAACATGGACTATATTGTGGAAAGCGTAAAGCAAGTTTCAATATAGCATACGGTTGTATCTTATTATGTAAAAGAGTGAAGCGAGAGAAGTCCCTATCAGCGTTCATTCTTTCACATGAATTAAACTGTTCATAGTTTTTTTCATGATCATTGACTAAAGCCTCCATTGATACTCTATTCCACGGTCGGAATATCATTCTGTCAACGGGCCTAATTGGTTTGGTTTGGTTTAGTATTAATTAACGTCCTATCAACAGCTATGGTCATTTAAGGACAGCCTCCCTGTGTGCAAGATGCATCAGTGTAGTGTATGCGTATGTGTTTTGGGAGGCTGCGATATGTTCGTGTTTGTCTCCTTGTGATAGCGCGGAACTGATGCCGACTTTATAGTGCTACCTCACTGAAACATACTGCCGAAGACACCCAGGAGGACACCCCGACCGGTCACGTTAAACTGACAACGGGCAAACCAGTCGTCCCACTCCTAAGATGCTGAGCGTTAATCAGGAGTAGAAAATACCGTTTTTAAAGACTCTGGTATGTCTTGGCCAGGGGAAAGAACCCAAAGCCTTCCTCACAGGGGCGAACGCTCAACTAAAGGCCAAGAAGGAGGCATTGTCAAGAGAGACATAAGGAATCAAGGCTGCTTGGAAAGACAAAGCCGAAAGGACACATGTGACAAGAGGTAAATATAAGGCTAGAGTTCCGATTTGTTGCAGGGGACAACAGACCCATTTTACTCTCACCTGTGTCCACAAGAAGGGATAAGATTAGAAAAACCCTCGACTCCGTCGGACCATGTAATGTGATGTGTATACGTCTCTGATAGAACAGTCACATATTTACCCTCAGAGTCAGGAATAAATTAACAAAATTTGTTCAATCTTGTTTTAATTGATATGGAACACAAATGACAGAAACAACATATAATGCTAAGAGTCCGGATTAACGAATTTAATTTGTTTCAAATAAACCGTCAAATATTCGTCTAGAAAAAGACATCCAACAATTCTGCTTTTGTTGGTGTTACTTGTATTTGGTAACGCGAGGTAATTTACTCTGTGGCGACTGCTAGATAACCTGTTTCCAAAACAAGCAAGCGCATGCAGACAGACACATTAGCGGAATATTATAGAGGTGGTAAATATACACCAATAGCGGGACTATTTTGATCGATTCGTTGGCTCATTAATTGTTATTGTCACGACGTCCCATCAGGACAAGGAACGCAAAAAACGAATTCCGGTCATACCGTGACCACTGGGTTAACACGTGGTGCCGATATGGAGATTAATACCCTCGAAATACGCAGAAATGTTACCTCTATGTCCCGAACATTAATGGAATCAGTGAGAACTTGTACTTGGTACAACTGATAACGACCTTGTATTGTCTGTTTGTTTGTTGTTTTTTGAGGGTGTACCGTCCTCGTAACAGCTTTTGTAAATTTGAAGACCGGACGTAGTATTGTCTCAATAGACGTAGAGAACGTTGTCAAACTTTAGACATGATCAGAAAAACAGTAGTGAGGGTGTGGTTGAATCAGGACACAGCACAAACTTAACAAGGACGTAGTAACGACGTAACTTAAATCTAGATGAAAACTATATCGACGTAAAACAAGCGTGGTGTGGGATGGACAGATTGCACGGCGCTCTCTTCATTGCGCTGTCTCTGCGTTCTTGCTATGTCAATGGAGTTCCATAACTATCTCTCAACGCGTTTACTCTGACCATGGAACGGTCATGTCACGTTGAAGAAAACAGTATTACGTTATAAATACGTTCTTCCGGTGTTTTCGACGTCCGTGGCATGTTTGAAGCACGAATTCTCACACGTGAAGAAATGCGAGCATAAATACTGAATCAAGTTCTAACTCTCTCGTCTGCTGAATAATCGAGCTGCTCGGTAGTGACGCAGGTGTAAAACCACTCAAGCAACAAACATGAGGAATTCTTCCATCACTTCTATTCCAACCACCTTTAGATATGAACATAAAAAAAATCGAGTACATTTTCTTCAAATTGTTCTGCTTCAACAACAACATCCACTACGTGACGCCCAAAACTAAATGTTTAACTTTTATACAAACTTTGTTTATTTTACAATATTTATGAAACAGTTTATGTCAACTTATCTTTATCACTCTTTGTATGATACCTGAAGGCGCGTGCGCTTTCCATTGCGCCACCAGGTCACCCGATCACCGTATCATATAACTAGATAGTACACAAATACAGGTTATACATATTTCTCCAAGATCATATTCGATTATTTGATATCGCTGAAAAAAACATTAACAGTCATTTGGCCCTGGCGTTATCGAATCCTAGCGGTTATTTGCGGACTTAAGATTCCGTGACTACCTGTTTTCGCCTTTAATGCAAAAATACAAATATCGCTAGTATTTTACGTGACCCACTAAAATATCATTATGATAAGCATAATGACAGAATGTGACCGACCGATTTCATAATCCGTACTTTTTACGGGGATTTCCTCAGCAGTACCACCGTTTTATTGATATCGGTCTGACAAAACAACTCCTGGCTTGGTTGTGTACCTAAATAACACCAGTCTTCATTCACCATTAACTCGACTGCGATTTAAAAAGTCTCGATCAATATAAACCATTTCCGGAATTCACTGTACAGCTATGGTAATTACCCAACGACATCATAATCACGAGGATTCTGGTCACGTTTTGGTCAAGGTCTGGTTAGCTGGACGGGATAATTGCAGACACAATTGTAGTCTCTAACCCATTGGATGTAGGTTATCGAGCGAGCGTTCTTTATCATACTTTAATTTGTACTGCTATTTCGCTTCTAGATCTTCATTCGTTCCTTTTAAGGCTGCTGTTGCTGATTCTGATATTGATATAAGTAATGCTCTTCTAGCTTATTATCAATGAATGACAACAAGTTGTTTTTTGATTATCTGTTAACGTATTTTCGAATTCGCCCACGGCTGTTCTGGAGTCTAATGAAGATCAAGAACACTACAGCTAGAGCCGATTTTTTGTCAAGTGTTCAGTGTACATTTGTATGTCACAACTTGATAATGAAATTGTCTCCGAGTACATTTATATTGACCTGAAATCGATTGTCTTGCTGATAAGAGGTTTAACATTGCATCCGAAAACACGTTTCAAAGCTCGTATAGCGTTATCAGATAAAGCAGTTTTAAATTCAACACTCCAATATATATATTTTCCAATATGCATAAAGTATCGGAGAGATGGAGAAAACAAATTTTTAGCAGTTTTAAAATCCTCTCCAAAGATATAAAAGCAGAACAACTTCGTGGTACATCATATTTCTTTTCGAATTGTTTACCTTTAATAACCTGTTCCTTGACCCAACCCTCTCTTTGATGGTCTGATATTACTGGTGTAATGGTTCGACACCAATAAAAGCAACGACATGATAGTGACACATTTTATATGTTTGTAAAGTGTTAACGATCCTGACAATAAAGGTTCAAGCTGTTGACTTAGTGGTTAGTTGAGGATTGTCGTTATCTTGAAGTGCCGAGGTCTGTCCCCACCTACACATAAAACTAACTTAATTGTAGGTAGCTCCATATCTGTCGCTTTAAAGATCCCTGTCCCACTGCAGACGAAGTGCTGGTGATCCCACAGTAATCTCCCCTTAGAGCAATTTGCTAAACTGACTTCCGGTGACCAGATAGTCACTTGGATTGTTCTTTGATCACGAACATTTCATATTTACATCATGTGACTTAAACATATTAACTAATCGAAACAATTATATTTGTAATATCTATGTATTGTACATCAGTGTACTTTCATAAACAGAGAAAATTCTTTGCAATCTTAAGCCGTTTAAAAATTATTATTTTGTATGTTAGTCTAGTTATTGCGACAGTGCGAGCCTCAGAGATCAGATGTGTAGACAGAACACTTTCTATGCCGATTTTTAATTATCACGGGTTGTACTCTGAACTGTTGTAATAAATATCCATTTATATTCTGTAATCATAAATACAGTGCAAGTCATCTAAATATTATCATTTTCCTATACTTACTTTATTGAAGTGTCTGCATCATCCTAATGTCATATGTCCTATATGTTTGATTCTTAAGAAGGTCTAACCATGTTTGAGGCGGGTGGGAAAACGTCAAAATGAAACGGATTCCATTGTGTTCACGGTGCAAAGAAATTGCTTTCTAGTGATAATGTTAATCGATTGGGATTAAGCATTGCAAAACTGACAAAGGTCAAAACATGACTTCGTCACCGACAAGAAAGAATAGACAAAAGATTAGAAATTACAATGAGCGCAGCAGACTAGCTCAGATCGCTTGTTGTCCAAAATGGAAGGGAACAAGAAAGCACAGGATTCCGCAGTGTCGTTTCGTTGGTGTCATTATAATCATTTCAATGGAATACAGAAGACTATAGATAGTTGAATTATGCAAAGGTGAGACCTTGTTGGAACCAGAAGGCATTGTGTCATGACGAAGTCTTGCAATTAGCAAATATCGCTCCGATCACGCGAAAATCTCTTGGACAATACCAGAGTTTTCGGAAAGACATGTGCCTTATTTATCGGTAGATTGAAAGCTTTATCGTTGAAATTCTGTTTGATCTAGACATTTATTTTCATAAAATGAAATACAGTTTTAATTGAATAACGGCTTAAAATTGCATGAGCAACTTTTAGATCTGACCTAGTTCAAACGTAAAATAGGAAAAACAGAAAAGACACTATATACTCTTCTAGTCTTTGTGTGAATTTTGCGTCCTTAAACTGGGACATCAGTTTAAATGGAAATTTGTGGCTGGAAATGATTTCAAAAACCATGACGACGGTGAATTAAGAGCGAGTGGGATCCATTTCAGAAGATTAAAAGCCATAATGGCAAAATTTTATCACTGCGGTAGAGTAATGAATATGAATTCGAGACGATTGTCGTCTAGAAGAATTTTTTTATGGTTCAGTAATATTATTTTTAACATAAAAGAATTGAATTTTAAAAACGAAATTTCTCAGTCTTTCAGTAACTGCCCCTTTGGGAAACACAAGATGAAATTATCTTCTGTTGGCGTAACATGTTATGTAATTCTGAAATTTTCGATAATAAATTTACATGTTTGTAAAAAGATACATTTTTTCCGTAGTAACAAATATTTCATAAATGACAGAATACATGTATGTCAATATGAAGCTTTGAAAGGGAAATTCTGAAAACCAAAATCCTTTAAAAAATATAATAAAGTATTTTTTTAGTCTTGTTTTCGATTTTGTATGTTTCCAATCTCCAATGTGTAAATCCGGAATGCTTTCAGTCTCCTATGTATAATTCCGGTATGTTTCCAGTCTCCTATGTTTAATTCCGGTATGTTTCCAGACTCCTAAGTATAATTCCTGTATCTTTCCAGTCTCCTATGCATAATTCCTGTAGGAGTCGTGACTCCTATGTATAATTACTGTATGTTTCCAGTCCCCTAGGTATAATTCTTGTATGTCTCCAGACTCCTATATATAATTCCTGTATGTCTCCAGTCTCCTATGTAGATTTCCTGTTTGTTTCCAGTCTCCTATCTATAGTTCCTGTATGTTTCCAGACTCCTAAGTATAATTCCTGTATTTTTCCTGTCTCCTTTGTACAATTTTTGTATGTCTCCAGCCTCCTATGTATAGTTCCTGAATGTTTCCAGTCTCCAATGTGTAAACCCGGAATGCTTTCAGTCTCCTATGTATTATTCCGGTATGTTTCCAGTTTCCTATGTATAATTCTTGAATGTTTCTAGTCTCATATGTATACATGTAATTTTCGGTATGTTTCCAGTTTCCTATGTATAATTACTGTATGTTTCCAGTCGCCTATGTATAATTCCGGTTTGTTTCCAGTTTCCTATGTATAATTCCGGTATGATTCCAGTCTCCTATGGATAATTCCTGTATGTTCCCAGTCTCCTATGTATAGTTCCTGAATGTTTCCAGACTCCTACGTATAATTCATGTATGTTGCCAGTGTCCTATGTTTAATTTCCGGTATGTTTCCAGACTCCTAAGTATAATTCCTGTATGTGTCCAGTCTCCTATGTTTAATTCCGGTATGTTTCCAGTCACCTATGTATAATTCCTGCATGTTTCCAGTCTCCTATGGATAATTCCTGTATGTGTCCAGTCTCCTATGTTTAATTCCGGTATGTTTCCAGCCTCATATGTATAATTCCGGTTTGTTTCCAGTCTCCTATGCATAATTCCTGTATGTGTCCAGTCTCCTATGTTTAATTCCGGTATGTTTCCAGACTCCTATCTATAATTCATGTATGTTGCCAGTGTCCTATGTATAATTCATGTATGTTGCCAGGGTCCTATGTATAATTCCTGTACGTTTCCAGTCTCCTATCTATAGTTCCTGTATGTTTACAGTCTCCTTTGTATAGTTCCTGTATGTTTACAGTCCCCTAGGTATAATTCTTGTATGTCTCCAGACTCCTATATATAATTCCTGTATGTTCCCAGTCTCCTATGTATTATTCCGGTATGTTTCCAGACTTCTATGTATAATTCCTGCATGTTTCCAGTCTCCTATGTATAGTTCCTGTATGTTTCCAGTCTCCTTTGTATAATTTTTGTATGTCTCCAGACTCCTATGTATAATTCCTGTATGTTTCCAGTCTCCTATGTATAATTCCTGTATGTTTCCAGTCTCCTATGTATAATTCCTGTATCTTTCCAGTCTCCTATGCATAATTCCTGTATGGTTCCAGTCGCCTATGTATAATTCCTGAATGTTTCCAGTCTCCTATGTATAATTCCTGTATGTTTCCAGTCTCCTATGTATAATCCCGATATGTTTCCAGTCTCCTATGTATATTTCCTGTTTGTTTCCAGTCTCCTATGTATAATTCCTGTATGTATTTTAGTTTTATGTGTAATCAATCAAGACAGGATCTTGTCTTGTATTTATCCAGTTCTTGACCAATAAGAGGGAGGACAGTCGGGATTTCCATGTCAACAGCAGCAACAACAACAACAACAACAACAGAAATACACATCCATTGTCAGTTGCGCTCCCTGGCATGAACCCCGTACTCTACATGCACTGTATCAGATAAGATGACATTTTCTTATTTGACACATGCAAAACACGTACATAAAAATATGCGTTTATGTTCACGTAACATCACGACAACATTTGTCAGCTTCATTAAAATGTTTCTCAATTTTAAAGAATAATACTATTCTACCGTATTAAAATTCAAAGTTTTTCTTCTGTATGTTATCATAGAATGATTCAATTAAATCAGTATTGGTATACTTTAAGAAAAATTTCAACTACTTCGAGAATAAATCATATGACAAAATTGCGTGAATTTGACGTGAAACTGATAGCAATAGGAACGACTCAGCCTTGATTGGTCAGAATCTGATGCAAAAGGACATGGATGTTAGTTTAACATCTCGGTGAAGGTTACAAATAAAGATTTCTATAGACAGTAATGATAGACTGACGTCTTGCTATGATCTGGGTATATCAACTGAGATGTAAGTCAAGCAACGGTGATTAGATACAATGTATTATTCTGACAGAATTTTGACGAGAAGGTGGGGAGAGTGTGTGTGTGTGGGGGGGGGGGGGGGGGGGGGGGGGGGGGAGTGGTCGTTGATAAGGCAAGGAGAGACGTCAAAAGACAGGACGGCGGTAGGAGGCGAGTGTTTGCGAGAAAACAAGTCAGTTAAATTATTTGCCGTTACAGCAAATAACTATATCATAATATGATTTATGTTTTTTTACCTCAAATAAAATATAAATTAAAAAAATAAATTAAAATACATGTGAATATTGACTATACCTGTCCGGTATTTGTGAAAGCTAAACAAGTGTAATTGTTTAGCTATGACAATCTAGTTCCTTTCTTAGATTTGTCTTTGATGTACGGTTCTAGGAACTATACACATAGCTAAATTCTACTGTCGAAGCCTGCTTTGGTTTGCTTTTTATTTAACAAATAAATATAGCTCAATGGTTGTATTAAATTTGGGTTTCCCCGCCACCACCCTATCACTTTTATACAACTTCAAGCCGGGATATGAAATGAACATGCAATATTAAGCCATTTCTTGTGATTTCCCCTCGCTGTGGTAGATGATAGGAACCTGCTTGCGACTAGTATGCATCTAGTCGCAGTTTTTGAGCTAGGAGTTCTATAAGCTTAAACCTTACAGTAGCAAATCAATATATATATATTTTGGTAATTTAATCGAACGTTTATTTAGAAATGAAGTATACACGCTTTAAAATCATAATAGATATTTGAGATCTTCATATTTTTCATCTACTACTAACTACTATTGTTTCCTGGGGTGGCGGGACATATCAAAGTCTTATAAAAATAGTGGTCGATACATCCTGCTTAACGTTCATCATGTAGGGCAATGGCAACAACTGGTTCCTCCGTTGTCAGTATAATGTAACCGGGCAGCACGCTGTGCTGGGTGCATTCAGCATGTCATTTCAGTGAGGTAGCATTCTAAAGTCGACATCAGATCCGCGCTGTCGCAAGGAGGCAAATACACCAACACACCCTGTCTCCTGCACACATACACGCGTCGCGTATACTTTATTCACATGGAGGCACGTCATTGCATAAAATAGCATTTTGTTTTCTGTTAAAAGGACGTTAAACACCCTATAAGACTAATAAAAATTTTGAGCAATATGATTAACCTCAATATAATGCCCTCCGTACGATTTTCAGCTTGCTAATTACAAAAGTAGTTAAAAGTCTTCCAGTTTACTCAACATCTCCTTTTCTACATTTCTTCGATATATCGCCAAACCCTTCAAAATGCTAAAGTTTGGCTTGGTATATATAGTGGTTGTATATCGAGGTTTTACGGTATAAACCTCTGTCAAAATAACACTGTTGCAACACTTAGAGACAGAAATATCACCCAAAAACCGAAGTGTTTTAGTTGCATTGTCATGGCAGTATTATCGATATGTGTATTTTTGTAATACTTTTGTCGTTTATTCCCAGGAAAGAGTTCTATCATAGATAAACCAAAGAGTAATTAATTTGTTTCTAATTAAACGCTTGGGAAGTTCTGTGCTCCGATATATATCCGATCAATATATAAATGTTTAGATATTATTGCAAGGTACAAAAAAATGTACCGCATCCCTCTAATACGTGTCTGTAGTCGGTTTGTGTTGGGGGATCGGGGTTACTTCCCTGTGACCTGACAGATTCATATAATTATCATACTCTCCCGTCTCTGCATCATATCGGCAATGGCTATACATTGATTTTTCGAGATAATTGTCAGGCTAATTATTCCGTTCCAAACCAGTAACCGTTCTGCTTGGTTGATTGGTTGATGGGTTGATTGGTCGGGTGGTTGAGGTTTAAGGAACTTCCTGCATTGTGAACGTCGACTTTCAGGATTGGTTGTAAACACTATGTTGTACAAGTAGTTTTGTTCGGACCAAATATCCGGTGCATACTCATTGGCAGTTACACGAGGATCCTTTAGAACTAGGTGTTTAAGGTAGTGGAAGGCATAAAACATGTTGTGGCGATAGAAAAACGTGTATCCCTGTAGTTGTTTGGGTTGCAAAAGACTCTTAAACTGTATCGACCCCACACAATACCTCTTCGGGGTGCATTCTGTCTTAAAGATCCACATTCCACTTTGTTTTATCATCAAGACCTGTGTTTTGTGTGTTCCGTGTTTACGTCTGCGTTGCGTACTCAACTTTAGTTTCGCATACTCTTTTAATTAAAACATGTTGCTAATATGATCTTTTAAGGACTGACATATGACTCAAATCTTACCAGGGTCCTGTCAACATTTTCAAAATACGAAAACTACGCATTTAAAGTCTTTCCTGTTTTTATTTCTGCATTTCACCGACTTTTCTCCTGTTACAAACATTTCAACGTCATTTTTTTTTTAAATATAACTATCTCATATACATTTATTGTTTAGTGTTACGAAAGAAGACCTTCAATTATGTGTCATTGATAAACAAAGGGTGGCTTTTGACGTTAAGGATTTAAGCACCTTCTCATTACCTAATTTTACTGTTTCATTTGATAAGGGGAAGACTATTTAAATTGATTGGCAATTCGCCCCCAGCTTGTAGCGATAAGGCATCGGCCATATATATAAAATGTGAAGTCTGCTTACAATGTGAGTGGTAATAAATTATAAATGTAATCGACAGTAACCCTGGGTAGAAACAAGAACAAGCATGCTACGTTCCGGTGACACGGGTACAGGGCTGATACGCGGATGAGAGAAGTAACAGAATAACTTGTGGTACCGATTAGTCCCAAGCATCCAGGAATATTGTGTTTCTTATCTAATAACGCAGCATCACCCGTCAACTCTGTCATGGTGAGTATGTCGTATTTCTAATTTCTAGATTGATTGAAATTGATTAGGGAAACATATTTCTTTACAGAAACTGATAACCGAAATAAACAGTGTTTGTGTTATTTATAGATTTTTTTTAACGATGTTAATCGATTTCACGTGACATCCGGGTTGTATATCTAACGCTGTTGTTCATATCATATCTGACGCTTTACCTCTTTTATAACAACATAAATATATATACATTTGTAAATATTGCCTTTATATATGATATTTTTTAACGGATCTGCCTGAAATCTCTAGTAGGAGAGTGCTTAGTACAAGATACGTATACACGTCACAGGTATAGGTAGCCTGGCTGACAGGCAGATACTCGTCAACTAATTTGTATTCATTCTGTCATGTGAGACGACCGTACTGAGCAATTACAATGTATGTATGCATGTTCTCGCCCTAACTAAATTCCGTGTAAAAACTTATCTTCACAAACTCCATGATTTCTGTAAGAATAATTATTATATTCCATGTCAACAAAGTGTTTAACATGCATGTATTCCTATCTAGCTTGTGGACAGGTAACGTCGTGGCACAGTCATTTAGAGGCTTTACCGTAATAATTGGCTTTTAAACGAGTTTTACTAGCAACTCTATATACCGTCGCAGTTTAGGTTGTTTACTTTTTCTCCAAGATGAATTTTAGTCGCAGATTCTTAAAATAGAAACGGTGTTTTCCATAAAAGGGACAGCTTAGTGACGCCATAATCAACAATATCACTCCACCTGACAGAGTAAAATAATAGAATATCAATAGATTTAAACAGGTTTGCTTTTTTTATTTAGAAATATATTTTGTTGAGAAATATATACAATATATGTTCATGCATAAACATGAATCAGAGCAAGAAAACTCAATGTAGACTAATTAGTTAAAACCTTAGAATGGATATGACTGTGCAGTATAAGGTACATTTTTCAGAATAAGCAATTCGAATTATACAATAGCATTCTAGTGACAGATATTGCACATACACACAGGACCCTCCAAGTTGTTATTCATTCTTATAAAGCTTTTGAAATATATTAGTCTGTTTGAATTAATTTGGTAAGGTCTTCAAACGAAAATTGCACCCTCATATTTTGAAGTTTTAAATCGTACCAGTTTGTGTTTGTTAAAGTTTTTGTTGCCGTAGTATTTTAATGAGGTGATGCATGAATGAGGGAGATATGTGATTCACAATTTTGTACACTTCATAATACACGTTCCACACACACACACATTGTATGTCCTGTGAAAAACCACGCAAATACAACTTAGTGCTCTTTATTGAATTTTCTCTATTGCTCTAATGTTTTCCATGTTTTTGAAGAGCCGCACAAGGCGATAGATGTCGAACTCTAGACTATAAAACACTAGGCCAGTACTCTAACGATTAGGTAAAACCGATAAAACTACCAGATACCTCGCCATTTAGATCGTAGAACAATCCAAAATGACTCTTAGATACTATACAGAGTTTAGCCGAAAATGATTTAACCTCTCAGTACACCACGGCTGCTACTAAATTCTTATCCCTTCAATTCCCTCTAGTCACTTAATCATTGTCCACAATCCTGCATTGCTGGGAATTTTAAGAACCGGCTTTCTCTGAAATATTTTAATCGGTATAGTGTACGACCATTTAAAAGTACTGATATCCTAAAAAAAGAATGGTTCTTGTATTCATCTTACAGCTGGATGATTAACTATTTTCTAAAGTCTTTTGCTGCTATTGTTGGATCATTATAAACAGACACATCACCATTAGATTTAACGAATCGTGTATAGACTAAATGTTTGGGGCATGTTCCGTCATAATATTACATCGAACCGTTATTCATGTATCTGAACATACCGTCTGAGGCATTCATCAGGATGTGAAACATTTTGGATAAACGGAACACGGAATGGTATTGTACCAGCCGGGTCGTGAAGTCAACTAGTCACATGGCCTAACGGTTATTGTTTAGGGGTATTGATCTGGTATATGTGCCTATATATATACAGATAAGAGCTGTGAGAGTGTCGGTCTCGCGCCGGGAAGCAGACGACTATCGGAAGACAGGCGCGTTCCGTTACGCCTGTTTGGCGGCAACGCGCGGGAATTCATCCCTTTAATCATGTTTCAAAAATGTGTATTGATTAAAGTATCTTTCATGTTGTCCGATATTTCGCTAGGCCAGTGTTACACAAAGCTAGTTACAAGTCTATAACACATTTCCAAATAGCAGGTGTAAGATTTTGTTCGGTACAATACTTCTGTGTGCTTGACATTTTTTATGAATTTCTTTCCCGATTCCGTTTCCTTATACGTCCACAGACGTTTGAAATTATAGTTCTTCTATTTATTGATCTACTTATTTTATTATTAGAGTTTTTCCATAGATGCCTTGATCTAGATAACCCAACGCTAAAACATGACTGTGTGGAGTGCCATGCTAGTGTGCCCAGGCTACAATGTGTTCAAGTAGAGGTGGAACTTTACATCGGTCCTGGAGTAGTCATAGCGTATGTGGATACCGTCATCACATGCATTTAAAATGTGCAAGGACGCAAACTCCTAAACAAAGCGTGTTGTTAAAACAGTCTTTCTGATTGTGTAGTATTCCCAAGTTTGGCAAATAACCTCAACGTGTAGTGCTATGTTTGATGAAAACAAAATATCGTTGGTATTAATAAACATGTGGATTTATTACAACAACAAACAGTCAGAAAGAAAACGATAAAACAACAAACTAAAGATTTTTGATTCTTGTTCTCTATTTCAGGCTGATCAACTAACCGGAGAACAGGTTGCTGGTAAGTTGATTCACTTCTTTTTCGTTAGCACAATTATCGTACTGCCACCTGCTCGACAGACCTACGCAATCGGCTTTCGTTTAGATGGATGTCATGGTCTGAAGGATAGACAATGGGTTGTCAGGATTGGGTCGATAGCAAGACTATCACTGATGCGTGCATTTATGACAGGTGGCTGATAGATAGACTATGGGAAACGATCAGAAAGTCGATCCGAACTGACAACAACATGAAATGAGGAGACACGAAAACAAAAGGAAAGAAACAACTGGAACCACGGAGACACCAGAACAAAAGGGAAAACAGCGCATGGAGCTGAGGAGACAAAATATTAAAAAAAAAAAAAAAAAAAAGAGAAATGACGCAAACAGAAACCAACTGACGAGACACCGAAACAAAAGGTCACCAACGATCTAAGACGTATTAAACAAGTCCTCAATAATGGAAATCACTGCCGTAGGATAGATGAAAATATAGTCTTGATGATCGTAAAATTTCGTCAGCGTAGATTTAAACTTCATCGTAAGAGAGCTTTGGTTAAATCCTTTAATTGGACGTAAATAGGAAGGAAACATCTCTCTAGAAAAGGTCAAAAGTAGTGAATCAACCAAGAGTTGAAAAAACACTACAGTTCCACAGTTGAAATTATATTACTACATGAGACATGCGTCTGCTTATCCTATGTTGAATATGTGGTAAGTTTCATTGAAAATGTTTGTAAGTGACTTTATAAGATACGTGACTACTTTATATGGGTGAACGCTTATTACGTCTGTACAAATCTATATTCTTTATGGATCTTAATAAGCAATAAGATGTGCTAAATTCAAACTTACAGAATTCAAAGAGGCGTTCAGCCTGTTCGACAAAGATGGCGACGGTACCATAACAACCAAAGAGTTGGGGACAGTGATGAGGTCATTGGGACAGAACCCGACAGAAGCTCAGTTGCAGGACATGATCAACGAGGTGGACGCGGACGGTATGTTCCATGTAAAATATTATTCTTTCATTAAAAATATTATGTTTCCTTGAGTTGATATGGAAATATCGAAATTTACGTCGGATACCGATTAAATCAACTTCGTCGGTCGTTAAAAGGCGAGAGTACCCGAAGTAGATCACGAAACCATAAACGTTATTCATTCGTGGAAGATTCAATAATATGCATTTATGGTAAAATCAAAGGAAGACTAGGAATAGGTTTTCTCACAACCAAAACGATGAACCGGGGCTTGCGTGAGAAATGTATAGAACAATTTGAGTCACCGATTAGCGGTTTTTGTTTTTCCAAATCGCAGTACTTAAAACGAATCAAGGCTAAACTTTTGCAATATCTGTCACCTTAAATGAACAAACATTGCTTTGATCTCAACATGTTATTATGATCTTTTGAACTTGTATGAATACATGTGCTCCTATCATCCAGGTTTATATTTATATTATCCGAAACAAAAGACATGCATCCTTTTTAACAACGTAACTGATTATGTTTTTTTTTAGTTCCGACGCTATCTATACTCGAATATTTATCATCCGTAGACAGGAACTCCAGGAATGTAGCAATGGCAAAGTTTAACAAACTACAGTATCACTTAAAATCCTGTTTGCCATAAATTAGAATATTATTTTAATTCAATGACATGGATGTTGTTTGTATCTGGTGGCATTAATATTATTTTAATTCAATGACTTGTGTATTGTTTTTATCTGGTGATACTGACCTTGTTTGTATCCGATGACTTGGATATTGTTTGTTTCTGGCGACATTGATATGGTTTGTATCCGATTGACTTGGATTTGATTTTATCTGTTGCGTTGATCTTGTTTGTATCTGATGACTTGGCTATTGTTTTTATCTGGTGCCATTGATCTTGTTTTTATTTGGTGATATTGATCTTTTTTGTATCCGATGACTTTGATATTATTTTTATCAGGTGACATTGATCTTTTTTGCATCCGATGACTTGGATATTTTTTTTACCTGTTGCGGTGATCATGTTTGTATCCTATGTCTTTGATATTGATTTTACCTGCTGACATTGCTATTGTTTGTATTCGATTGACAGGGATTTTGTTTTTATCTGGTGCGGTGATCTTGTTTGTATCCTATGTGTTGGATATTGTTTTTACCTGGTGCGGTGATCATGTTTGTATCCTTTGTCTTGGTTTTTATTATAACAGGTGACATTGATCTTGTTTGTTTCCGATTGACATGGATTTTGTTTATTTCTGGTGACATTGATATTGTTGGTATCCGATGAATTGGCTATTGTTTGTATTCGATGACATTGATCTTGTTTTTATCTTGTGCCATTGATCTTGTTTTTATCTGCTGACATTGGTATTATTTGTATCCGATGACTTAGATATTGTTTTTATGTTATGACATTGATATTGTTTATTTCTGGTGCCATTGATCTTGTTTGTATCTAGTGACATTGGTATTATTGTATCTAGCGACTTTGATATTGTTTTTATCTTGTGCCATTGATCTTGTTTTTATCTGCTGACATTGATATTGTTTGTATCCGATGACTTGGATATTGTTTGTATATGATTACATTGATATTGTTGGTATCCAATGAATTGGTTATTGATTTATCTGATTACATTTTGTATTGTTTGTATCCGATGACTTGGATATTGTTTTTATTTGGTGACATTGATGTTGTTTATTTCTGGTGACATTGATATTGTTTATTTCTGGTGACATTGATATTTGTTTATTTCTGGTGACATTGATATTGTTTATTTCTGGTGACATTGATGTTGTTTATTTCTGGTGACATTGATATTGTTTATTTCTGGTGACATTGATATTGTTTATTTCTGGTGACATTGATGTTGTTGGTATCCGACGACTTGGATGTTATTGTATTTAGTGACATTGGTGATTTTGTTTTTGTTGATTCCTGTTTTAAGCATATATATATCAATAATAAACTGGATATGTATGAATTTGAAATTAGTATTCTATTACCTAAAAGTCAAATTGAATTAATTTTTCTATCAATAGTCACAGTGTAAAGAGACAAGATTTTCACAATTTTTTTATTTTTTTTTGTCAGCGACTTGTGTGTAGTTTATTAACATATGTATGGCTCATCTGCGGTCTCTTTTGAAATCTGTCATTGCGTACACAATTATTATAGTAACATTTCTAGGAATCCAACATTTTTACAAATACAAACAATATAGCAACTATCCTAACTCAAATTTTCCAAGGTTACAAAATATCCCCACAAAATAAACAATGCATGCTTCCCCGTTTAGTACTTATAATATTTGCGCAGCGTTAGTTTTTCACACCTATGCAGAAGAATACATGCAGTTTTTTTATTAACATTTTGCATATTTATTTGTTTTTTCGATTTCAGTATTCATTTAATCTAGCAACTCAAAGATTACTATCAGGAATCGCGACCATTGTTTTCTCCCTGGATCTGTTATATAGCTATAAAATGGTTGTGATTTTGACTACTGTACAACGGTTATATTTCGCGGGACTTATAATTTCGCTATATTTTCCCTTTGACAAATATCCCCGAATTCTAAACACCAGCAAAATTATCGAAGATGTAAACCACTTTTACGGACCTTATCACAACATGTTAAAAATACTTATAATCCAATGCTGTTATGCAAGCTTAAATGAACTCAAATCGGATTATTGCCGGACAACTTGGCAGACCATGTAAAACATCACTTACATATAAGTGGCCATAACATATTTGATGATAGTTTACTCCTTCAAAGGGACATACATATTTTATTTTCATACGTATTTTCAGACGGGTTTTCGAGGTTTAACCCTTAAATGATTTAACTCAAAATACTTTGCACAACACATGGGATTCGGGTGCACAGCGAAATGTACTCCCCGCTAATATGTACTGAATACGAAACCGCGAAATATTGACCCCGCCAATTTAAAACGCTATTCAGTATGTGTATGAAATTTTGGTTTAATTTTAGGCAATGGCAACATCGACTTCCCAGAATTTCTGGTCATGATGGCGAAGAAGATGAAAGACACTGATACTGAAGAAGAGTTACGAGAAGCGTTTAAAGTATTCGACAAGGACGGAAATGGATTTATCAGTGCAGCCGAACTTAAACATGTGATGACAAATTTAGGAGAAAAATTAACAGAAGAAGAAGTGGATGAAATGATTCGAGAAGCGGATACGGACGGTGACAAACAAGTAAATTATGAAGGTAAGTTAAAGGATCACATTTCTTCTTATGTTAGAAGGTGTTTCATGTACATAAGGCATCATTTAATTATGGCCTGTGGTATTGTTTTGTTTTGTTTTTTGGAAAAGGGAGGGAAGTGACCTCATCGCTCACTTTCTTGCCTTCTATTAATATAACTGCAATATAATATATATTTCTGTATAATTGTGTGAACATTCGTGTAATTATCATCTCCAATATCTATTTCTGTATAGCATATTATTTTTTCTGTGTACATTATGCTGTAGAAAATTTCCGCATAATTACCATTCCTGTTAAAATAAAGTTAATAATAATAACCGTGATAATTCCGGTTAATATCACACTATATGTCTACGTGTATAATTGCAATATACTCGGTCAATCTAATCACACATTATTTTATTCTTTTACAGAATTCGTGGAGATGATGAAAAATAAATAAGTAAAAAGTATTTCTGTCTACCGCTTATTCCAGCCATTATTCCTCTACTCATTGTCGTCGTCTTCCTCAACTACCCTTGGAAACCCTGTGGACAAAAGGTGTCTTCTTCTGGATATAAGCCCTTAGTGCTGTAATAGTATACAAGTCTTCCTAGTAAACGAAACATCACCTTTATTTTGCGATATAAATAGATTCACATAAATTAATTTGGAGAATACATCAGGAAAGAAAAAAGCATAACTGTTTATAACATTATTAAGTGAATTGAAATCCTATCGAATATTTATTCATCAGTATTTATTTACCTGTGACGGTTTAATCTTGTCCCTTTCATTTCGTTTCTAGTTTTCTGATTAAGCACATTGGCGCACAATGGGTTAAATCAGAAATCATGGAAAGTACGTTATTTGAAGAACATCGTACCATAAAAAATGTCAATGACGCTAAATTAGATCAAGATCGTTTGAGACGGAATACAGATACAGCTACCACAGTTGGGATTGCTTCGGCCTCCTTACCGGAATGTTCGTATAGCACTAGTACAAATAGTAGCTCGCCAATAACGTTGTGTTTTTGCATTATATTCTTCACTCTATTTGTTCTAGTCTACCCAGAATGAGAAGTTGTCTGATAGGATGCAAGCATGTGAAAGACAAAGTCCATTCATTGTAACGTCACCTATTTTTAAATCAATATATGTTCATGTCACAGAAAACTAGGTTAAGCTCTGACTAAACACTAGACAACACTGCAGAATACGTAATTAGGAAACCATGTCGGCTCCGTTTGACTCAATGTGTTTATGTTGTATTCATGTATATCAGATTTCTCATGTTGTTACAGTAATGCTATAAGCGGTTTGTTTTTTAATCCTTCTTTATATTTTTAATCAGGTATAATGACTTATTTTGAAAAGAAAATATACGAAATTAACTAGATGTATTGAACATGCACTTAATACTCACCATTTCATTTTTTTTTTTTTTAAATATCTACAATTTTATTTTTTCTAAGAGTTTGTTGACATTAACGACGTCATTTAAAAATCAATGTAGAGTTCGCTTTTAGGGGAGGGGCTGTGTTGTTTGGATCAGTTATTTAAGTGACTAATGGCTACACGAGACCTGAGTGGAAGCTAAATGCCGATACATTGAATTACTGTTTGTCTTTAATAAACGTCTTACCAACAAAGCTGTTCTATATGATCCATGACATTAAAATGTCTTGAATCTGAAACGTTGTAAATTCAAGCAAGGTAGATTATATTGGAACTATTTATCTCCCATTACATCATCGCTAACTTTGACTTCTGTATACGAGACGATGTGTTCATTGTTTTATATTGCATGGAAACCAATTAATTTAAAACACTGAACTTTGAACTCTGCGTCTCTGTGTGGTGAAATTATTGACAAAAACGCATATGAGACATTTAAGATCATTTGAAAGGCAACTCAATTATGTACAAAATTCAATCAGCATTTGTCGTCGAAAATAAAACAGTGAATATTTATTAATCTTTTCTTTTACCTACCATGATAAATATGTAACAATTTTGATAATTCGGAAAATGTCGTCAGCGAAAACCATTCGAGCCTATTTCCATGCATTGTCACGTGTCTATTGGCGTGGTTAATTGGCGGTCGTCATGTTGATTTAAACTCCTAAGCGACCCGCCGAACATGGTCTAGTACAAATCCAATGACCTAGCAGACACCACAAGGAACGAATCAAGAACGAGAAACTGACAATTGTCTTCATGAAACCTTTTGGGCAGACTCTCCTTAAATGCAATATAGTGGCGAGAGGAATTGAGGACGTGTAACATTAGTTGTATAAATGTTGTTTGCGAAGCGGCCGGTAATTTTTTTCACTGACCGAGATCGCTTATTTCTTGGCTCTGTTGTTGGTGCATTAAGATACAATTCTTATTTTGGAAGTATTTTTATCAAAAAGTCATAGATTATAGAAAAGAAATGTGTGTTTTGATATCTTAAGTTATGCCAATGGGTCATTACACATGTACATTGCAGTTCTAACAATTATACCTAACATATTTGGAAAATAAATTATTAGGCCTTCGTAGACGGATTGTAAGTCTGCTGATAACAATTTAGGAAATCAAAAATCTAATCTTTATCAAAGCCAACGACTTGCATTTTAATAAATTTGAAATGATGATATCCTGTCACATTGATACATGTATACATATTTATATATATATGTAGTAAGAATTGGCCATGTTATTGTTTTTACTTTCAATATTAGCGATATCCCGTACGCGACGTAAGTGAGTAAATAGAAGTAATTACTTCATCTTATTTGAATAAGAGGTTTATAATTGATCCAATAAACAACAAAAAAAACGTTCTTCGGTACGGTGAGTGATAAATTTCTTTTCATTTAAGTTAAATCCTTGTAGATTTTATGGTCTGTTCGTTGTCTTGGTGTGGATAATTAATATATCTATTAATGCATAGCCAATATAGAAAACAACTAAAAACTCAAATACGGTGTGAGAAGAATTAACCGATGATCACCAACAAAAATTGGAAAAAACATCTTAATTGAGTAACAACAGAAATCCAAAGGTGAAAATAGAAGAACCGGATGTGAAAACATGTCTCGTCACCACATGTGGTGGTCTTCTTTATCTACTACATGTGTCATCCGTCATGTTGTCTCACGCCATCACATGTGGTACATTGTACCTGTCAGTGTGTCTCTTTACAAATATTCGCTACATATATGAATAAAAGAAGCCAAACATAGAAATCATTTTTTTTATCAAACGGCAGTTGAAGTTTAAAAAAAAATCAAAAATAATCCGAATCATTTTTTTTTTAAACATAGGTAAAAGAAATAAAAGAGAGTTTTATGCCTTTTACAACCAATATAACGTTACAAAAGCACAAATTCCGGACACAGCAGTTAATTCATTTGAATAAATGTTTCATACAAAGATAAGATTTATGACCGACTGCGGCACTGATAGTTCTACTAGCAGAGCCAACTTCCTCGGGAGGTAAAATTCTCTCTAGAAATGCGTACTAAAGATAACACATGAAAGTTCAAACGTGTTACTATCATGGAAATAGTTATGGCAAATTTTAGAAATTGATCACATTTGAAACCATTTCGGGTCTGCGTTCCTATCTATTAGAATATTTTTTTATCAATTTCAAATATTATTTGGTTCATGCCATATCAAGATCAATTCTGACTATAACACGCTTACGGCGATTGCTCACGCGAGGAGTCTATCGATCCCACAGACTCCAATGAATGGAGATGTAGTAGAAACGATATATTTTTCAGGCACTGCGTATGCCTTGCATTTTGCAACATGCACGAAGATATCATTCCAAATCTACAAAACTGCATCTGCAAGGCAATTATTGTGATTAGTTAAAAACCTGATTGCATTTAACTCTTATTTTCAAATTTGGTTTTGTACCTTAATTAACTTCCATTTATAACAGATGTCACAAAAAAAATGTAAATTTTCTGGTTTTAGCCATATGGGTGTTTTGTTCGGTTACAATCAATTCAGCTTCTCTGAAAGGCAAACTCTTGGTAAATAAGAATGATATAAAACAGTGCTGGTTATATCTGGTAATGGGGAAGGTTAACGATGCCGATGGCAGTGCTGTAGAATGAATTTATTGCGGAAAATATTGTCTTCGAAACTAACAGAACAATCTAAAATGATAAATGTGCGTGATATATAACAGAACGATGGTTATGAATCTTTAGGTTTTGAAACTTTGATTAACGATGATCTACAGACAATATTTAATGATTGATTGATATAGTTTTCGTTTGAATTTGATTGTTTTGATGGATCAGCTACAAAACTGGTTAACAATTCTTCGATATCTTTTGTATTCGGTACATTTGATAAACACTTGGCTGGAATCCCGAGCCTGCATGTTTGGTGAACGTATCGTTTCTGATCTTTCTTATCTGAATGTGTGCATTAGTTTCATTAACTGCTGTGCTGAACATATTTATTCCATTAGGCATATTAGTATTTTTGTTTACGTAAAACATCGCTGATTTCAACGGCATGTCGATTGACAAAAAAAACACCTTTTCAAATCGTATATACACGTTTTAAGCCCACAATCACCAGTCACTGATTTAAACACGTTCTCTGATAATGAAACGTCAATTAAAAGCTTATATGGACGGAACAGTACTCTAAATTGAAAGATTGCGTCATAAGTGCAGCAATCGAAGGTTATTTGAAGCTCAAGTTGACAAATAAGGCCAGACATCATCAGCAAAATCACGAGACAGGTTGTACTTGCTGCACGTCTCTTAAACCAATAATTGCAGTCGATGGGTTTATATAGCAAGGATGGCACATCATTACTTAGATGTTCGATACATTTCTTCGTTTATTTGTCGAACTTGTAAATTCAAAATTGACTTATAAGCCAAAATGCTTGCATATCCTTTTTAAGTTTTATGAATAATTCAACAGCCATTTGGTGCGAAGTCGGCGTCGAATATACCTTGTTAGGGTGATTTAAATAGCGACGTACAAAATGATCCACGATGCATTATTTATTATAAAAGAAATTCGAAGTACACATACATGGACTAAACATACAATAAATGAACAATGCTATGTTACGATACACCGTTTTAGCATACAATTTTCTGGAATACAGATCGTTCGACAAAAAAAAAACCACTAATGAACATGAAAACTACCAAAAGTATACCACTTTAAACATCATCGTAAAACAGCATACTCGATGTTTTATCTCAAAGGAGGGGAAAGTTTAGTAATTTGGAATAAAGATTAAATATGTAGTTGTTGTATGTTTATATATATACCTGAAGAACCCCTTTAAACTGATAACCTGAAGAGCCCTGTGAGGGGTGAAAGCAGCTATTCTTTTAGTCGGTCGTTAATCTTAATTTTTCTATATATATACATATATATATATATATTTAAATCTCGAGTAAAAACTATTCAATATGAACTATTTACAACGAATCGATTCCTTAACACAGCAGAAAGCAATAGAATGCCTATATTTTGGAAATTCTTTAAGATCACAATTAGTGGAAGATATTCAGACAAGAAACATGAAAGACTTAAGAATGTATGCTAAAAAAATTCAACCAGCATAAATATTAAAGGAATACTTTGTCTATTCCTTTTAGATATATCATTTATCAGCTTTTACCAGAACTGCTTTTGAAAAAAATCGTATTAAGTCACAGTTCATTTCTATGTTAGGTTGGTGGTTCTTCTCTTACATTGTACAATATAAGTTTATATACGTGATGTCTGTGTCTGGTTCATGGTTCTTAGCATAATATATAAGCTTTTGCTGTTGACGTTGTTATCAAGACAAAGTAAGTAGTTCTCAACATACAATATCAGCCTAAATGAGGGATATCTTTGTTAGGTCGTGGTTCTTAGCTTAAAATATCAGTTTAAAGTGATTATGTCTTTGTTAGGTCGTGGTTCTTAGCTTAAAATATCAGTTTAAAGTGATTATGTCTTTGTTAGGTCGTGGTTCTTAGCTTAAAATATCAGTTTAAAGTAGTGATGTCCTTGTTAGTTCATGGTTCTTAGCTTAGAATATCAGTTTAAAGTTGTAATGTCTTTGTTAGGTCGTGGTTCCTAGCTTAGAATAGGTTCTTACCTTAGAATATCAGTTTAAAGAAGTGAAGTCTTGGTTAGGTCGTGGATCTTTGCTTTAAATATCAGTTTAAAGTAGTGAAGTCTTGGGTAGGTCGTGGTTCTTAGGGGGGATTATAAGTTTAAAGTGATGATGTCTTTGTTAGGTCATGGTTCTTACCTTAGAATATCAGTTTAAAGTAGTGAAGTCTTGGGTAGGTCGTGGTTCTTAGGGGGGATTATAAGTTTAAAGTGATGATGTCTTTGTTAGGTCGTGGTTCCTAGCTTAAAATATCAGTTTAAAGTGGTGATGTCTTTGTTAGTTCATGGTTGTTAGCTTAAAATATCAGTTTAAAGTGATTATGTCTTTGTTAGGTCGTGGTTCTTAGCTTAGAATATCAGTTTAAAGTAGTGAAGTCTTGGTTAGGTCGTGGTTCTTAGCTTACATTATAAGTTTAAAGTGATGATGTCTTTGTTAGGTCATGGTTCTTACCTTAGAATATCAGTTTAAAGTAGTGAAGTCTTGGTTACATTGTAGGTCGTGGTTCTTAGCTTAGAATATCAGTTTAAAGTGGTGATGTCTTTGTTAGGTCGTGGTTCTTAGCTTAGAATATCAGTTTAAGGTGGTGATGTCTTTGTTAGGTCGTGGTTCTAAGCTAAAATTATCAGTTCAAAGTGGTTATCTCTTTGTTAGGTCGTGGTTCTTAGCTGAAAATATCAGTTTAAAGTAGTGATGATTTTGTTAGGTCGTGGTTCTAAGCTAAAATTATCAGTTCAAAGTGGTGATGACTTTGTAAGGTCGTAGTTCTTAGCTTAAAATATCAGTTTAAAGTGGTGATGTCTTTGTTAGGACGTGGTTCTTAGCTGAAAATATCAGTTTAAAGTAGTGAAGTCTTTGTTAGGTCGTGGTTCTTAGCTTAGAATATCAGTTTAAAGTGGTGATGTCTTCGTTAGGTGGTGGTTCTTGGCTTAGAATATCAGTTTATAGTGATGATGTCGTTATAAGGTCGTGGTTCTTAGAATAAAATATCAGTTTGATATAGTGATGTCTTTGTAAGGTCGTGGTTCTTAGCTTAAAATATCAGTTTATAGTGATGATGTCGTTGTAAGGTCGTAGTTTTTATCTTAAAATATCAGTTTAGAGTGGTGATGTCTTTGTTAGATTGTGGTTCTTAGCTTAGAATATCAGTTTAAAGTGGTGATGTCTTCGTTAGGTGGTGGTTCTTGGCTTAGAATATCAGTTTATAGTGATGATGTCGTTATAAGGTCGTGGTTCTTAGAATAAAATATCAGTTTAATATAGTGATGTCTTTGTAAGGTCGTGGTTCTTAGCTTAAAATATCAGTTTAAAGTGGTGATGTCTTTGTTGGGTTGTAGTTCTTAGCTTAGATTATAAGTTTAAAGTGGTGATTTCTTTGTAAGATCGTGGTTCTTAGCTTAAAATATCAGTTTATAGTGATGATGTCGTTATAAGGTCGTGGTTCTTAGCTTAAAACATCAGTTTAGAGTGGTGATGTCAGTGCAAGGTCGTGGTTCTTAATTTAAAATATCAGTTTATAGTGATGATGTCGTTGTAAGGTCGTAGTTCTTAGCTTAAATTATCAGTTTAGAGTGGTGATGTCTTTGTTAGGTTGTGGTTCCTAGCTTAGAATATCAATTAAAAGTGGTAATGTCTTTGTTAGGTTGTTGTTCTTAGATTAAAATATCAGTTTAAAGTGATGATGTCGTTGTAAGGTCGTAGTTCTTAGCTTAAAACATCAGTTTAGAGTGGTGATATCTTTGTTAGGTCGTGGTTCCTAGCTTAGAATATCAGTTAAAAGTGGTGATGTCTTTGTTAGGTCGTGGTTCTTAGCTTAAATATCAGTTTAAAGTGGTGATGTCTTTGTTAGTTCATGGTTGTTAGCTTAAAATATCAGTTTAAAGTGGTGATGACTTTGTTAGGTCGCGGTTCTTAGCTTTAAATATCAGTTTACAGTGGTGATGTCTTTGTTAGGTCGATGATCTTTGCTTTAATTATTAGTTAAAAGTAGTGAAGTCTTTGTTAGGTCGTGGGTCTTAGCTTAAAATATCGGTTTAAAGTGGTGATGACTTTGTTAGGTCGTGGTTCTTAGCTTAAATATCAGTTTAAAGTGGTGATGTCTTTGTTAGTTCATGGTTGTTAGCTTAAAATATCAGTTTAAAGTGGTGATGACTTTGTTAGGTCGTGGTTCTTAGCTTTAAATATCAGTTTACAGTGGTGATGTCTTTGTTAGGTCGATGATCTTTGCTTTAAATATCAGTTTAAAGTAGTGAAGTCTTGGTTAGGTCGTGGGTCTTAGCTTAAAATATCGGTTTAAAGTGGTGATGTCTTTGTTAGTTCATGGTTGTTAGCTTAAAATATCAGTTTAAAGTGGTGATGTCTTTGTTAGGTCGTGGTTCTTAGCTTTAAATATCAGTTTAAAGTGGTGATGTCTTTGTTAGGTCGTGGATCTTTGCTTTAAATATCAGTTTAAAGTGGTGATGTCTTTGTTAGGTCGTGGATCTTAGCTTAAAATATCGGTTTAAAGTGGTGATGACTTTGTTAGGTCGTGGTTCTTAGCTTAAAATATCAGTTTAAAGTGGTGATGACTTTGTTAGGTCGTGGTTCTTAGCTTAAATTATCAGTTTAAAGTGGTGATGTATTGGTTAGGTCGTGGTTCTTAGCTTAGAATATCAGTTTAAAGTGGTGATGACTTTCTTAGGTCGTGGTTCTTAGCTTAAAATATCAGTTTAATGTAGTGATGTCTCTGTTAGGTCGTGGTTCTTAGCTTAAATTATCAGTTTAAAGTGGTGGTGTCTTAGTAAGGTGATGGTTCTTAGCTTAGAATATCAGTTTAAAGTGGTGATGTTTTTGTTAGGTCGTGGTTCTTAGCTTAAATTATCAGTTTAGAGTGTTGATGTTTTAGTAAGGTGGTGGTTCTTAGCTTAAAATATCAGTTTAAAGTGGTGATGTCTTTGTAAGATCGTGGTTCTTAGCTTAAAATATCAGATTAAAGTGGTGATGTCTTTGTTAGGTCGTGGTTTTAGCTTAAAATATCAGTTTAATGTAGTGATGTCTTTGTTAGGTCGTGGTTCTTAGCATTTAATGTATGTTAAAATTGGTCTAGTCTTTGTAATGTTCGTGCTTTTCAGTATAAAACGTTACTTTAAATTCGTATTGTCTATTTTAGGATCTTGGTTCTAAATATAGAATGTTAGCTTTTACTGGTGATATCTTTGGATGCCTTTGGTTCTTAGGATAAAATATCAGTTTAAATTGTTGGTGGTGTATACGCTCCATGGTTTTGAGCATATCAAGTCAGTTTAAATGGGTTTTCTTTTAAGTTAATACATATATTTTGTTCTGGAAAGTTTTATCTTGTGAACGCCTTGCTATGATAATTCCAAACTGCTTTGTTTTAAAAATGAAAATAGGAAATAGCAACATATCAACATTGGACGATGATCGCAATTTCCACGTCTTACTTGAACCCCGTTTGAGAAGCCTAGAAGCACAATACATTTCAAAGTACCAAGGACTTAGGACTTGCCAAGAGAATAAGAAAATTGTATTAGACTCAGATAAAGATATCGATTAGATATAATTTGATTTTCTCTCCACACTAGTTGACGGAAACTGTCATGTGTGGGGTTTTACCACGGGAAGGGTATCCCAGACCACAAATTATCCACTTTAGATTGGTACTGTTTTATTGACCACAGCTGAGTACGCATACCAAATCTAGCCGAGCAGGTTCCACCTAAATTAATTATGGAAACAGAAAAAACACCACAGGGAAATAACACACAAAATGTATACATGTATATGCAAAAGGTCCAAAATAACAGGGAAAATAACAAAAAGAACCAGATTAAAAAGTAAAATAGCTTACAGAGATATTACATCACAATTTCATTGTAAAAAGGGTCCGGATAACAGGTACTTCATATATGATATCGGAATAAAGAGTGAAATGGTAAATAATCCGGAAAACCTAGTTCAATATATTTCAAATGTCAAAATATTTACATGGCCCCGGTTGCTCAAATATTTGTTAACTTTAAAAATCGGTTATTGGAAAATTCTAATCGTTGGCACTAAAACCCAGGGGCTTTCAAAGCCAAATAGATCCTTAAAACACATCAATCTTATTTGTTTCTGCCGGTTTTATAAATAAAGTTACATCAGATGCTATTTGTTTTGTTTTATTCATATTTTAAATTTTCCAATAACCACTCAGCCTTTGAGTAATTTGAGCCATATTAGTTAACGTTAATTTCACGGTTGTTTCATTAGAAACATATTGACTTACCGTACTTATGGACTTAAAATTTAACGGTTGGTCCGGTTTATAGTTCCTGTTTTGCCAATTTAACTATTGGTAGATATGTCGTCTTGACCTTTATGCACAAAGCCATATTTTGTGCTCTAAATGATACAGATAGGCTTCGTCCTGAAGAGAATTCACGTCAGCGTCATAACCGAATTTTCGAAATATCCGACGTCAATGTCTCCTATGAGTTTATGAAGACTACTTAACTATGTCTAAAGTCGTTAACTGTCTACAAAAGCTTCTGAAATTGACAGGGCCAGGGGGGCCGCATGTGTTGCCTCAACACTTATCATTCGGGAGGGCGTGGTTTTATTTCTATTTTGTTATGACGTTTTATGTTGTCTTTCTTCTTGTTTTGGGGCCTTCTCGTTTCCGACCACTGCAGCTTTGGGTATCGGGAAAAGAATGCACCTGCTGTTATCCACTGCATGTATCGGAGGAGACGACTAATGTGGGAACCTTCTGTAGAATTGGGGATTTGCTTTGGTGTCCTATATTTAGGGACACAAAAACGACCAAAATAAATCTGCTGCACCCATTGCAATATTTGGGATCTTTATCTTTCTTTCTACTTCTTACTACCTTTTATTTCCTAGCGCCTTGCTTGGCAACACCTCACTTTTGGCCTGAATTTTGAGCGTTCGCCCAGGTGAGGAAGGTAATGGGTTATGTTCGAAGCGAACCGAAGCCGCATTTCGTCCTTGTATCTTGTCGCCTGCACATCAAAAGTGTCCCAAACCATTGAGTGTATAGTCCGGATGCCTAACACAGCTAATTGCCGTTACGAAATTTAGAAACCCGACAAGTCCAGGAGACAAACACACGAAGAAAGTATCGACTCGTATTCTAGAGTATAGACAGACAGAATTGTTTCACACACTCAATGACGAGATTTTGTAGAAGGCTCGGATTTTGTTTACAAGACCGTTTCTAGTGATTGTTACATAAATTTGTAAATATATAAAATGTCAAAAAATGAAATGAATGAAATGTCACATCATCATGTCATTTCATGTCTGGAAACCCAAGATTATATCGAATCATGAAACAGATGATGTGTCTAAAACATTTAGAAAGGAGTATTTAATTAACACGAGACGCTTTGTTGTCTTGTGACACAGATTACATTTTAACCATGTCATTTTTCATATGAACAAAATTCGTTATGAGATTGAAGAATCCAGGTAAATTCACGAGTTGACTTTTTAAATCCTATCAACTTATTAATTAAGTGTCATCTGATGCATAACTATGCGGGATCCATTTAATTATTTGTTAACACTCATTTATCTATTTGTTCACTTATTTATCTATTTATATGAATATATTTAATAACATATACATATGTTTGAGACGGTCTACAAATGTTTAGATTTTTGTTTGATGGGGTGTTGTTGGGGGGTGGGGGGTGGGGGGGG
>NW_018403528.1:757570-774401 GCF_002113885.1 Mizuhopecten yessoensis | reverse complement strand
GATTGAGGAAAATGGTGAAAATACATGATATTTAAAGAAAATTCTGAGGGTGGGGAGGGGGGGGGGGGCTGAAGCCCCAAAAATGCTTCATTTTGTAAAGTACAAAGTAGCTGATGATTCCAAGCATGAATATACATCTTCAGTACTTCAGAATAATAGTCATTAGCATGTAATAGGAGCTAAAACTTTTTTTCTAACAACTCATGTTCAATAGTGATACTTGAAAAGAGATATCTCAATTTGCATTGACGCAAATCATAATATCATCGGAATTTTTATCAAACGTTTGATCTATTATTACAGATAAAGGTGATTTTCCTTTTAAAATATTTATAATCTTTGCCCCTTTAATGCATAGAAAGTATAAAGTCCGCATCAATTCTTATGGAAAACACATTGTCCTATTTGTTGACATTTTCAAGGATATGGTCTATTCAGAATACGTATTGACACCTTTGCCAATGTTATACCGGTGTCCCATTCAACATGGCACGGTATATCTGCATTGTTATGAAATGAGTTAGCAGAAAGGAAAGGTCGCTTGGAAAGATATAAAACGGTGCAGAATAAATGTCAGAGCCGCTGTGTGTTGCTTTTATGAATATATTTTACATTCGTGTGCAATTGTCGCATTTACTTTCTTCTTTCGCCGCAGAGCCACAGCCATTGATCCCTAGGGGCCAGGTGTAAATAATCGGCACGTGACGAGGCCTTAATAACAAATGCCAGGGATGTTTATCAATACACGATTCTAATTAACAGTGCTGTCTTTTCGCGACACTTCATGGTTCTGTGCCACTGTTTATAAGGTGGTTTTTAAACTATTAATAGTTAAACGCTGTTGACTCGAATCACAGGCAGGATACGTGTTTATATATATTATATACTACCACCGCGATCAGCTGCACACCTGTCTTGAGTCATGGTAAGTATGTTAAATTATTTCTTTATACGATACTATTTAGCACTTCATTAACATGCTCCCTTAGTAGCCTTCTATTGTTGTCAAATTTAAATTCATATTCCAACAGTAACGTAATTCCTTCAGTCGCCCCATGTAGAGAATTTGCTGTCGTAAGATTAGGTTACTCGTTATATCAGAATAGTATATAATAGGTCTACCTGTTGTTGAAACAGATATGAATATAGGTTTTATACCTTCCAAGCGCGTTAGTGAAAGAGAAATTATGCGATATCAATGAAACCTATTAAAGGTACGTACAGTAAAGCGTTTATCTGGTATTAGTGGAGACGTGGATACCAAATACCACACAAAGGTTAACGGTCGCTAGGGACGCTTATCGAGTGTCGCGTTAGCACTACGTATTACTTACCCACGTTATATCGAGGCGGTATCGAACTCGTCTGTTTATGTCTGGCGATGTTTGAAATAACGGTATAGGTGTGTGAGTGGGGATTACATTGATACCATACATTATCCAAGATATTATATTTTGTCGCAGTCATTGGTATTTCATTATCTTTCACACGTGCACACACACCCAAACACACACACACGCACGCACATACTGCGGTTGTAGGAAAATAGTCGATAAAGGCCAGGGGAAGCTAATTAATAGCATTCTTTGTTAAATGAAGCGTGATCTTTTCAAAATTCCTGATTATATTTATTTACGGAAGTAATTATATCAAGTAATTGCAAGGCTGCTTTTCATTGCTAAATTAGTTGTGAATGATAAACGAACGAATAGGATACTATAAGGACATGTTAAATACATACAGATATAGGGATACTATAAGGGTTATTAAATTAGTTAATGAATCAAGTCATTCCAAATTTAGGTACAGTCAAACCTGTACTCAGATACCAACTTTGGGAAGTCTATTCTATAAAGTGGTCTCTTACTACAGTTGGTCACTCAATACAGGTTCAGTTGACATAAACAAGCTGGATAAGGTTAATACAAAGGTGGTCTCTTTATACAGGTGGATTTAAAAAAAAAAAAACAGGTTGGCTGCGGAGCAGGTTTTGGTGTATATAATATTGATATTTGCTTTTTGTTTTATTAGCATAACTGTTGCATACATATTCTCCTTTTTCTTTAGATAAAACTTAGAGCTAAACTAGTTTACAATGTACTATTTTACTAAAATAGTCAATACAAAGATACCATAGATAGAAATTGAAAGACCAAAGAGTCAAAAGGTCAATAACAAAGACACTATAGCTAGTATAATCTATTAGGAAAATAACCAACAATAACATTTTACGAACCGCGTTTGGCCCTTTTAGATATAACGTATGTTATTGTAACACCGCTAGTACGACTTGACGTCATCAAAATAAATCCCTACAAAATGTATTGAAAGTATGATTAACTTTGCAACAAATAGATGTCATTTTTTATGATTCAAAACAACGTTGAAAAACCGGTATATTCAGGAAATTATGTTGTTCGTCTACAGTAAGCATACATAAAACTTTTTTTCGACACAAAACTTTTAGAAAACGAATATTTCTTATTTTTAAACTATTTGTCAAATTGACAAATCTTTGAACTGTCATTACACATTACCAAATTAATAGAAGTTAATTGTCCTGGACTAACCAAATATAGCAAGCATTGTTAGCTTTCTGGCAGATGAAATAAAAAATAAATAAGAAAAACAGTCATTTTGGAAAGAAAATTCCATCAGAAGTATTTTGTTATAAATTCATAAGACAAGTAGGTTATTGTCTACAAGTTCTGATTTTTTTTTTACTCTTTTAAGCTGTAGTTTTAAAGAAAATGTCACTTTAGAATTTTAAATTAATTTGTTTTTAAATACATAAGAGCTATTTCTGGCTATAACTAGTATAGAAATGTTTGGTATGTACCTGTCTTTACCTGTGTGACGTATTTGGATCATCAGATGACATAATGAATGGTTATTTACAACAATTATTTCTATTTTAAAACAATGTGACGCAAATGCTGTTACGTATTACCTATTTATAATATAACGTTCTAGGTATCGAATGTACTGTCTAAATACAAAAGATGACGTTTGTCTTTAGGTAGTATATAGTACGAACGTGTTTATAAACAACAATTCTCGCTGCGCCGGGGATCGTTAAATTATTGACATAGTAATTATATTACCTATAATGACGTATTCAATTGTGTGTCCTTGTAGACATGTGTATAGATAAACAAACCGTCCAGGGGCTCTAAAACGGAATAGGATTACCGAGACATATAATTGGAACCTGTTTCGTTATTGTTCCTGTTGTTATTAATGAATAATCATTTGGATGTCCTCAACTAATTGGTTGCAGTCTTTGTCCTTGGCTTTCACGCTGTTTATACCACATATAGTCTGACAGGTGGATGTGCTTAAAATAGATTTCCACTTATTATTCTATCTATCAAGCTAAACATTGCTATCACTTTTTCATAACTAAATTTAGAATAGTTTAATAAAGTATGGTAAGAAAAGTATAAACAGGTATGAGTATAACAGTTGTACGGGATAAAATTGATCTCAATGTGTACGAGCTATATTCATAAAATTTGATTTTAATGAGTTGTACGCTACACCGGGTATCACAAAATAATCAATACTCCTGAAATAGTATAAGGGGAATGACATCTCGTATTCAAACTTCTGCTTCATCTGCAATATCCGCCATGTACATTTGTAAGTCTTGGTCAAATCAAATTAATGTCACATCATCTTTAATGAAAACTAGGATAGGGAAAACAAACATGATCACAAACACACCGTTCATCATGCTCAACGAAATAGCTTATTTGAAAAAAGGACCATGATAGCGACTTCAAAGCTTGTTCATAATCTGTATCAACTGGTATCATTGTCTGTTGTAGGAATAGTATATAATCTTGTGCCTTGACAATACAATTGTACTCATGAGTAATTAACGTGGCATGTCCCCGAGTCATAACAGGCACAGGAACATGCACATGTACATAATTATCTTTATGTACCTACACCTTTTATTTTTTTATAGAATAGACAATGTGAATAACAGTGACATTTGAAAGTTGTCCCACTCAAACGAGAGACCTACTGCTGACTAAACTAAGAGTAAAATTGCATGTTAATATTCTGACAAGCCTTTTTGCTTTGAAATCAATATAACTGGTTATACATTATTCCTGAACAAAAAGTTATTTGATACAACCGAACATCAACCAACGTTAGCTGTATCCAAGATATTAAAAATTTACCGACAATTTAAGCAATTTATCGTCAACCTTAGCATTCTTTTTAATTGCCGATTGCTTCACATCGATATTAATTTTATTGATACGCTTATGCTAGAACTTTAAGTACATTAAATTTAACGTAAAGAAACGTTAGTCGGTTCAGGATTTCGTATCGCTAGTATATCAGGCAATATGAAGGTTTGACAGATCCTGTTGGTTTACAACCCATCAAACAATGACTTGACATTAAATACCAAGGGCCGCATTTCAAATAAGTACATATAAAAAATACGATACATAGATTGCTCGCCAGCCTGAGTAAAATACGAGTGCATTAAATAGTATCAAACATCTAGTTTATACATTTGTAAAGACGTTGTTTTTTCGTCCGACTATGAAGACAGGTAATGGCATGGCCAACCCGTTGTGGAAGCTCCTTCATTAAACCGTCTTTTAAAAGCTTCGATTTTTATCAGAGTGTTTAATCTGTGAGCGATCAATAGGAGGCCACGTTCCAGCAGTTTTGCGATTTGTTAGCTTTCATGTACAAATTATAAGTTAATATCTACCTTATGGAATACGTATTACAATTAATCAAGGCTTTATTAAACCTTGTACATTGTTATGCTATCACTTACACTCGGTAATCATAAACTATCTTTTTAGAGATAATAATATGTTTTCTTGCGTATTAAAACCAAACCGAGGTATCATTTTTGTGTTACATTACAACTATCAAATACATTATATCTTAACACACATGTATCTTTATGTGTCGTTCGCATTGTATTATAATATATTATATGATATAAAACATAAAATATTACCTGTTAACTCGTTGACACCAATGTTGATATTGAAGGACATGGAATTATACCATGGAGGCCGGTATTTATTCTACTTTCTAGCGTATACAATAGTGTGAAGGTTTGTAATATATTAATGCACATATTTTCTTCTAATACAAAAAGATTATCAATCTAACCCTTCATGTATGTTTCCTTAGTGTATCAAATAACAGCCAATCATATAATTTTCGCTTATACTTATTTCCGAAGTTGCTTTTCATATCACGTTTTCGATAGTGATAGTTCGAGAAAGAACTGTTAACAGCTTGTGTTATAACCTTGTTTAAATGTCTTTCAACTACTATCGGCGAGATGTTTAAATTCACAATTGCTTTCCTCCGCGACTTTGCGCTAAATCACATTGCCCTTTTGTGTCGTTGTCACTATTGCGGTCCACTCTTTTAGAACATTACATCATTTCCATTTGGCTTGGATTTGCATGGCATGTCTTCTCGATGATAAAAAAGACTCTTGTGTTTCTGTGACAGTTGTTTCTATTCTTTTGGTATTTTCGTAAGCATTTACATGTAATATCTTAGTTCATATTTTTCTCTAGTTTCATCAATTTTGAGTTCAAGTTACGGCTTTGTTGATGATATGGTATTCTCGTGCTTACCTTTCATATATATCTTTTGTAAGAATTGTTGCCACTATTATTCAATTTGCATGACTTAAAACAGGTTTATGTATGTGTAGTATCAGATCATTAGACAGTTTTAATCATGCCGTGGATGTAATTTCCCAGTTTTTGAAATGAATTCTCTGGGGTGATCTTTGGAAATGGATTATTTTTCTTGTCGGAGACAAATACATATCGTCGGTTGAATATTTGATTAAAATATTATTGTCTATGGGATTTTACCGTCTATATTACTTCTTTGACCCATATATATATATATATATAAACAGAAAGGAGATTGGTTTTCTGCGTGCTCGACATGTATAGGGAAATACAAATTACCCAGATATATCTTTATGACTCTTCTTACGGTGCATCATTATCTTCGAAAGAAATAAGAAATGCTCTTTTAACACTCACAAACATTCTGCCGTAGATGCCGTTTTTAAATTGTACATGTATTAGATATGATATTCTAGTAAATGTACATGAATCATCATGTTTTGTTGTGATGTGCAAATTGTCTATGAATATCAAGCAACGTTACCCCATATGTATCACATCCCTTCTAACACATGCAACATACAACACGTATCACCTTTATAAGAGTCGAACTGTGATGAAATAGAATTAAGTCTATTATCATTTTATATTTATTTGTAGGAGGACCATGCACATGGACAGAAGAAAGACCGTAATTATATACTATAATATAGTAGATAGTCGGATTAATTCCCTTACGGGATAATGTAAATTCTGATACATAAGATTTCTATCCAAAAGCA
Source organism: Mizuhopecten yessoensis (assembly GCF_002113885.1). NCBI lineage: Eukaryota > Metazoa > Mollusca > Bivalvia > Pectinida > Pectinidae > Mizuhopecten > Mizuhopecten yessoensis. The sequence goes on along the minus strand of NW_018403528.1, from coordinate 767,977 downwards.
ATTGGTACAAGCGAGCAGAGCATTTTATTTTTCATAGAACAACGGTGTTTAAAATACGAAGACTCTTTGTTGTCTTGTTGCCTGTCAAAATTTGAATAATGTTAATTGTTTTGTTTTCACGCTGTATATGTATACGATTACAACACCGTCCCTTGAGTATCGTCTTTATAACATCATATACATGTTACAGTCCATAATCAGTTATCGAATTACGTCGGAGGTACGACGTGTTAGAAATACTTAGCCGAGGTTTCATACCAGAAAGACATCAATCTACACTGACGACATTTCGCGGTCGTCATCATAACTTGATTTTAATGTTTACCATACATATCCTTGTACCTAGATTTTGGTCCCGAAGCACTTTGCTTCACATCAAATTCTGTATCGGCTATCAATACCTGTCTATTAATTTTAAAGTCCCTTTGGTTTCATCGATTGTCATTCTGGTAGATTTTTAGCTCCTATTTTGTCCCTGTGTATTGTCACTTTGGATTATTTCACATTTAAAACATGCACGTAACTGTGTCATCTTCAATTTTCTATTAAAGAGGAATATTTGGAGACGATATTCCACCTGTTTGATAAAGACAACGACGGGAGGATCACGGCGGAGGAACTGACAACAGTGCTGGAGTCTCTTAAAATGCACCTCAATAAGAAGGAACTGAAAGAGCAAGTGGATAAAGTCATGGCTGACGGCGACAAAGATAGTAAGCAATATAAATAAAGTAAAACTGGAATTGTTCGCGTGTGGAAATGCTCGTGTTATGATCCTTTAATTATGAACTGATGACGGTGTTGACATTTCCATTTTTACAGTTTGTGGAAAAAGTACGTGTTACTTACGTGTGTCACCCCTGCAGTTGGGGGATCAGGTAAAGAATTGGGGATTTGCTTTGGTGTCCTCTATTTGGGGACACAAAAGCGACCAAAATAAATGTAATGCACCCATTGCAATTTTTGGGATCTTTATCTTTCTTTTCACTTCTAACTTCCTTTTATTTTCTAGCGCCTTGCTTGATAACACCTCACTTTTGGCCTTAATATTGAGCGTTCGCCCAGGTGAGAAAGGCAATGGGTTCTTTTCCAAGGCCGGGACATACCAAAGTCCTTAAAAATGATAGTTGTTATTCCTGCTTAACGTTCAGCATTAAGGGGAATGGCAACAACTGGTTCACCCGTTGTCAGTATAATGTGACCGGGCGGAATGCTGTGCTGGGTGGCTTCGGCATGGTGTTTAAGTGAGATAGCACTATAAAGTCGGCATCAGATCCACGCTATCACAAGGAGGCAAGAACATCACATACTCTGTCCACGCATACAATACACATATTAAAGGCACGTTCTTAAATGACATTAGCTGTTAATAGGACGTGAAACAAAACTAAACCTAACTTACGTGTGTGGGAGTGATCTTCGAGAGGTTTTCTTTTTTTTACACAGGAAATAGGTGTTGTTCTGATTACATTCATAACGTTTAACTTTCTCTCTTTCATAGAAAATGGAACGATCGACTTCGATGAATTTCTTGTATTTATGGAGGCCAGAATGGCCCATCATGAAGGTACACTGAAAGAGATGAGGGACGCATTTCGTATGTTTGATTGCGATAGCAATGGCTTCATAGAGGCAGATGAACTCAAAAGTGTGATGCTCAAACTTGGAAATGACCTAAGTACCAAAGAAGTGGAGGCAATGATCAAAGATGCAGACCTCGATGGAAATGGAAAGATAGATTTTGATGGTAAGCATATTGGCATTTCATGTTATCCATGTTTTATTTACACCTAGATATATGGATATCGCGGAACACATTGCCTTACATTCCTTGTACTTTTAAGTCATGGCTTCCATGTTTGGGAGTAAAAAAAAAAATCAAAATTATTTTCAAATAGAAATGCACTGGCCAACAATTGCAACACTTCTAAATAAGTATGTGTCTCAAACATTGTAAAATATTCATATTTTTGCATGGATTTTCAAAACAAGGTACATGTTTCTTGATTAAGTTATCATATTATAAACTAAAAAAGCTACTGAAAATACATGTTACCTCACATAGTGTTCTAGGATCTGTGCAAAAGTTATTTCCCTTTTAATTATTGAAATCTAATGACATAATGAAATGTCGTGTACCTTTCCAATATGACATCATTAACAGTATAACAACATAAATCGTTGAACCTGTTTGCAGAGAGTTCAATCAAAAACCTCTCTGTGAGAGATGAATTTTATACAGTAGCATGTGTCCTTAACATAAGCTAAGCTACATCTGCTGACATGCTAACTTGCAGTCGTAGTTTTGCTCATTTCATACCAAAGATACAACTTTTCACTTGGAACATACATCTTTTTCGAAATACTAGACTTTTTGCTTGGAATGGAATTTTATAAAAATTGGAAAGTTAGATATTCCATAAGGATGCCAGAGGACCTTTTTTGAAATATGATAGTTTTCAATTGGAATGTATGACTTTTTAATCTGAATGTTAAACCTTAAACTTAGAATGTTTAAGTTTATAATTGAAATGTTATGTTTTTTAGCTGGCGTATTAGACTTTCTTTAGGAATATTAGACATTTTGTTTAAAGTTTCAGACTTTTATTTGGAATGTTAGACATTTTACCTACAATATTAGACGTTGTAATTTGTTGTTATACCGTAATTAAAATTTAGAATATTAGATTGGTCACTTATACTAACGTTAATTCCGCTCACTATCATTTTTTTTTTTTTTTTTTTTTACAGAATTTGTAAAATATATGATGGAGAAGGAGTAAAGATTCGAACCATGAACTTTTGGATGTGTGTACAAAGACAGCTTTATACTTGTAATTCATGTTAGAGAGACTCCCTAGGGTGTGACATGTTATCGTGTATATGGTGGGGGTTACATTGTGGGGGGTTAGGGGACGGTTGGGGTTTAATGGGCTGGGCCAACTACTTAGTAGATGGTGGGAAGGTTTGCTGTGGTGGCAAAAGTCTATATGTAATAATCATGTGTTAATGAGTTAAATTTATTTTAAGGAGAGGGGCTGTTATTTTAGTCAGTGTGACTTATGTTTAAATGCTTTACAATATTAAACAGTCGCTGTTTATTTATACTTGCTGTATCGCACTGACAACAACGATTCTCACGTTTGTACTTTGATTGTGTGTACACACTGACTAGAGTATCGCGAGAATAACTCTGTGTAAAGATGTCATTCTATACAGTATAAATACAGCGACAGTGTATTTATTTAAAGGTACAATTCATTAGCATTTAACAGATTTAAGGTTAATGAAAATAAGCATGAGATTAAGTACAATATGGAAAGAATCGGGGAAGATAGCAGTATAGTTGGGAATTTTTGGATACAGAGGACGCATCCATTTTTGAGATACCTGGGCCCGTATTCATGCTCAAGCATGAATTCTGTGCTCAAACCAAAAAAACATTCTTACAACTCGCTTCAATCTTGTGACACGGCCAAAAGGTTAAGTGTAAATATTGAAACGGTATTCGGTTTTTAGTCTCTCTAAAATTCTTCCAGTACATTGAGAAAAATATGGATTTTTATCAAATTATAATGAATAAGAACGAAAAATTGGGCTCGAGCACAGAATCAGAGTTTGTGCATGAGAACGGTTTCTGGACATATTTTCCCTGTACACGTAGACATTTTAGCGGCAATATGTTTTTCATTGTTCAAGTTTCGCGATAGTTTCATCACTTTTGAGTTCGAAAAACGGTTTTGTTAACATTTCGGCAGTCTTTTGTTATTTTTAAGCAATGCTACCAAACTGATACCTTCAAACTGAAAATATGGGTCACTTCATGTCAAACATTCACGTTAAATAAACTGATAATTTGCCGTTTTCAACAAGCAGCTTAATATGAGAGAATGCATAATATAAGGGGACTGCATTGCTGTGTCAGCTACATGTACAAAACATCATGAAGAAAACTCAAAGCCATGCGTCTGGCATGAAAATATATTGAAGCGAGAAGGGAAGGGGGTCGAGAGTGTGGTATTGTCATATTTATTTTATGGAGGTGGGGCATACATATTTGTTGATGTTCATGTGATAAGAATCTCAGTGAAAAATGTCTTCGTTATTATATATATGTAAACATAGAATCTTGTATATATTCTCGTAAATACACTATGGCCGTTGTATGTTCTACGTTTACCGCCAGTGCGAACAAACTCTGTTAAACTGACAAAAACCAGTCCTGTTTCGCCTCGGAATACAGGCGATTCGTTAGGACCAATTCGTTTATACATGTATCACATATCAAACCATTCCATAAATGAACTTTATACATGTTTGTGCTATTTATACGCATGTCGAAAAAAAAAATGTCAGGAGGTCACGAGTTCACGTTTTAAATATTATATTTTGGTATCAAAAACAGCGAATATCACACGCCAGGAAAAAGGATTTCAATGCAAATTTGATATGTCCATCCATGTAAACCATGGTATCGCCCTATGTTATTCTGGGTCAAATGAACACTTTATACTTATGTTTGTTGCAAAGTTAATCGTGAGTGAATTTTTACCTCGTGTTCACAAAAGCAAGATTTACTTGTTTATACCGAGTCAGGTCAGCACATTTAATTGTGCGCAATTAAATCAGCAAATTTAATACGCAGAGCTACAGTAGTTTGGTTTGTCTCCAGGAAGTTTAACTACTTAGAAAAGACTTATACATACAACTTATCTCTCCTTATTTAATTTTTAACCGTAATGTCATACTTACCAAAATATTATCGTTTTAAAATATTTTACTTTGGGGTAGAAATCGTGCCATATGAATGCCTTTGCCGTAACAGAAAGTAATTTGACGTCTGTTTTTGTTGTTATTTGTCTTCACGTAAATAAATTTTAAATGAGCTCATACAGCAGTTCTGTTTTGCTTTGTCAGCGAACGTTTCAGAAAGTTCTTAAAACAATGTCATCATGATTTATTGACATGTGATTCTTTGGCGTCTTAAGCAGACGACATAATAATATACAACATTTGATATAGCGCCCTATCTAGCTAAAATAAGCCACTCTAAAGCGCTTTGCAGTACATAGATATACAGTTTATACAATCAATACAATTAGCATATACATTAAGTAATACAATTTGGAGGAATTTGCAGGAGCTGCCTTACCAGGCGCTAACTACTTGTTATATGCCACCTGGCTAGTACCTCCCTACGTGTGTATGCCTGCGTGTGTGCTGGAGAGGTATTGTGTTATGTTTGAAGTGGGACCGTGCTTCCAACAATATAAGTTATAGTGTCACCTCACTTGAATGCTACAGCACAGATACCACAACATCCACCCAGGCCATTTATACTCCACCTGGGTTCTTGGAATTGTATGGGCAGGTGATAAAAAAAACAATTTCTCTGAATATTACATGCATACGACGACTTCGGGGAAGGCCGGAGTGTTAACCACTCGACCAATCCGACATGTATGTTTTCTGTGTTCAACATTGACCAACATGATGTCGGATATAGAGTTTTGTGGGAGTGATGTTTGCGAAAGTATCTACAAAGATATTGTCGTTAGCCAGCTTTATGTTATGGCATAGATAGCTAAAACAATGTAAAAAAAAAATCATTTTGTAAGTCCTGCCCAAATGAAGGGAACACAATGGAAGCGAAACCTTCTGGGATTAACTGTATTTTCTTTCAATTTACATATTACACAATTGCATAATAAAGATCAACGCGAAAATAAAAAATCGATCAAATTATTCGGTCACCAATATATAGCCCGCCGAACTTGGTTTTCGTCTGGCAGTCCGATTATGTTGATAGCTTAAAATAAACGCCATTTTAATTAAAAGGCAGAACTAAAGTGGTATGAAAGTGTTTGATTTGACAGATTAATTGACAAAGTTTTTTTTTTTAGGATTGGTGACGTCTTACTTTTGTTTTATGTGAATAGAGAAACATATTAGGGCTATAAATAGGACGTTTTCTTCCGCTTTCGCAACATATCTTTTAAATTGGCTTCTTTTTCTTGAAAATACTAATAGCACAGCGGTGATACCCAGTGCCTATAGTTGGCGTGTCTGTATGTACATAATATAGACCCAGGTCGGTTATTATTTACAGGTTGAAGTGTGTGGTTGTTGTAACTCTAGATCAGCCTCTCGAGGGGATAATATCAACATAAAAATGTGCTAGACACTCCGATGCAAGGTTATGAATTATTGATACTGTTTCGCTACGCAACAACATTGATTGAATTGCTTTTAAAAATAAATATTAGACAATAAATTTTAGGTGATACATGTACGTAGCCGTGTTTATCGTCATATAAGACATATCTTAGAACACACAGCTAGATTTTCGAACCAAATAGGCTTCGTGAAACTATTAGACAATCTTTCCACAGTTAACAACACGCCAACAAACATGTACTATAGTGGAACATGTTTCTATATTCAAAGTGCATGATGTAAATTAACAGATGTTCAGCCTTGTACTGTTTGTTCTGGTTGAGCACATGGTAATTTGTAAACACTACAGCTCATATATATTTGTTTCATTTATCTGTCGACAAACCGGTTATCCAAAATCAGTTACTCAATGAAGTATACAGTACTATAAACATGTTTTACCAAGGATCAGAGGGGTCAGTTAGTCACACACAACCGGGGAGGGCGGAGGATGGAGTTGGGATTGATGTACGGAAAAAAATACAACATTTCTACAGCTTATTGTGCCCCCATACCACCACCGAACATCAAACCCCTCATCAACCACCAGCCTATTTCATCACGTGGTAATCGCACTCCGGAACCCGCCAGACCCAAAACCCCCACCCTTCCCCACCCGAGTCTGACCGAAAGGGTTTACATACAGGTAAACATAGCTCTATACTTTTATACAAGTGTATTGCCCACGTGGGTTGTTGTCACACTCAACATGTAAATAAAGGTACAATGTAATAAACTCTATGACGGATACTGTTTACTGTCCCCAGGTAGGGGGGGGGGGGATTAGTTATCAGTGGCGAATGGGGTAGAAAAACNAAACAAAACAAAACAAAATTTGGTCGTTACAATTTTTATCACAAATGTACCCACTCTTTTAAAGAGTTGTGGCCCCTCCTTTCAAATAGTCTCGAATAATACGATTTATTAAATTGTTTCACATTTATAAGCACCTCTTCTCGTCTTTGTTCCGGTAACGTTTGTCAATACCAGTTTATGGATATATATGACTGGTCATTCTTCTTCAATCTGTCAAAGGAATGGTCAACTAATGGTCAGCTAATATGTCTAAGAAGTTCCGCCAATAACTCATAAGTAGAAATCTCTCTGACGGTAGTGGTGAACATATACCGTCAATGAGTACCCTCGTCTTCGGGATTAAATAACGGAACAATGTGTAACAATCAAATAGTATTTATCTATCCAAAGACGATGACCATTCAAGTGGCATTTTATCATGTCCAGCTAAAGTACATACGATCGGTCAATTTATTTTGATTTTCAAATTTAATTTATTGATACTTGTATACATATTTCAGGACTTAAAAACTGAAATAGAAATGTTGTACAGGTAAAAATTGGCAGGAAGCCCAACCCTTCGGTTTTATTCCGCCCTGAGTTGTGGGTGGGGCTGTCTCCACAGTAACCTGCCGCAGTGCGACAACAATGTTAAAAACCATTGCCCACCTTCTACAGTCAAATCGTAATCTTAATCAGCTTTTTCATCAAATACAAATGTGAACTATTGACAAACAAGTAAAGGCAAGGTGAAAAGGTTTAAGCCGGTAATACCGCGCCAAGAGAAATTCATGTGATCATAAGTATACCGTGACACAATTAAAAGATTAAGTCCAACTCGTACGGTTTTAACCAGAAATAAACGTGCTTGGCTCCATTAGTTTAATCCTTTCATCCCAGTATGAAAGATGACATTTAAAATGCAGGATCTTTTACGTATACAATTTAACCTTAAGTATAAATTTAGAGATGTTACGATGTCATTAAATATGTTTATGATAATCTATTATTAATTGTATATAACCTTTATTCGTTTAACGGAATAAAATACATATTAAATCCAATATTTGCCGTAAGGTTTAATCTGAACGCATTAAGTATTAAAAATTGTTAAATAAAGTGAACAAAAGTCACCGGTAATAGTTTAATTGATATGCTATACATATATAATATATTATGTCTACAACTAACTTTTCCTCGACAATATGTCTTACTTAAGACAATGTGTCTACAACTAACTTCTCCCTGACAATGCGTCTTAATTTAGACAATGTGTCTAAAACTAACTTCTCCCTGACAATGTGTCTTAATTCAGACAATGTGTATACAACTAACATATCCCTGACAATGTGTCTTACTTCAGACAATGTGTATACAACTAACATATCCCTGACAATGTGTCTTACTTAAGAATATATTATGTCTACAACTAACTTTTCCTCGACTATATGTCTTACTTAAGACAATGTGTCTACAACTAACTTCTCCCTGATAATGTGTCTTACTTTAGACAATGTGTCTACACATAAATTCTAACAGACAATGTGTCTTACTTTAGACAATGTGTCTACAACTAACTTCTCCCTGACAGTGTGTCTTACTTTAGACAATTGTTCTACACCTAACATATCCCTGACAATGTGTCTTACTTTAGACAATGGGTCTAAAACTAGCTTCTCCCTGACAATGTGTCTTACTTAAGACAATGCGTCTACAACTAACATATCCCTGACAATGTGTCTTACTTCAGACAATGTCTCTACAACTAACATATCCCTGACAATGTGTCTTACTTTAGACAATTGTTCTACAACTAACATAACCCTGACAATGTGTCTTACTTCAGACAATGTGTCTACAACTAACTTCTCCCTGATAATGTGTCTTACTTTAGACAATGTGTCTAAAATTAACTTCTCCCTGACAATGTGTCTTACTTCAGACAATGTCTCTACAACTAACATATCCCTGACAATGTGTCTTACTTAGACAATGTGTCTAAAACTAACTTCTCCCTGACAATGTGTCTTACTTAAGACAATGCGTCTACAACTAACATATCCCTGACAATGTGTCTTACTTAGACAATGTGTCTAAAACTAACTTCTCCCTGACAATGTGTCTTAATTTAGACAATGTGTCTAAAACTAACTTCTCCCTGACAATGTGTCTAACTTTAGACAATGTGTCTACAACTAACATATCCATGATAATGTGTCTTACTTAAGACAATGTGTCTACAAATAACTTCTCCCTGATAATGTGCCTTACTTTAGACAAGGTGTATAAAACTAACTTCTCCCTGACAATGTGTCTAACTTTAGACAATGTGTCTACAACTAACATATCCATGATAATGTGTCTTACTTAAGACAATGTGTCTAAAAGTAACTTCTCCTTGACAATGTGTCTTACTTTAGAAAATCTGTCTAAAACTAACTTCTCCCTGACAATGTGTCTTACTTAAGACAATGCGTCTACAACTAACATATCCCTGACAATGTGTCTTACTTAAGAATATATTATGTCTACAACTAACTTTTCCTCGACTATATGTCTTACTTAAGACAATGTGTCTACAATTAACTTCTCTCTGATAATGTGTCTTACTTTAGACAATCTGTCTAAAACTAACTTCTCCCTGACAATGTGTCTAACTTTAGACAATGTGTCTACAACTAACATATCCATGATAATGTGTCTTACTTAAGACAATGTGTCTAAAAGTAACTTCTCCTTGACAATGTGTCTTACTTAAGACAATGTGTCCTACTTAAGACAATGTGTCTACAACTAACATATCCCTGATAATGTGTCTTACTTAAGACAATGTGTCTAAAAGTAACTTCTCCTTGACAATGTGTCTTACTTTAGACAATCTGTCTAAAACTAACTGCTCCCTGACAATGTGTCTTACTTAAGACAATGTGTCTACAAATAACTTCTCCCTGATAATGTGCCTTACTTTAGACAAGGTGTATAAAACTAACTTCTCCCTGACAATGTGTCTTACTTAAGACAATGTGTCTAAAACTAATTTCACCCTGACAATGTGTCTTACTTTAGACAATGTGTCTACAACTAACATATCCATGATAATGTGTCTTACTTAAGACAATGTGTCTAAAACTAACTTCTCCTTGACAATGTGTCTTACTTTAGACAATCTGTCTAAAACTAACTTCTCCCTGACAATGTGTCTTACTTAAGACAATGTGTCTACAACTAACATATCCCTGACAATGTGCCTTACTTNCAACTAACATATCCCTGACAATGTGTCTTACTTTAGACAATGTGTCTAAAACTAACTTCTCCCTGACAATGTGTCTTACTTAAGACAATGTGTCTACAACTAACATATCCCTGACAATGTGTCTTACTTCAAACAATGTC
>NW_018403528.1:756386-756643 GCF_002113885.1 Mizuhopecten yessoensis | reverse complement strand
GTCTTACTTAAGACAATGTGTCTACAACTAACTTCTCCCTGACAAAGTGTCTTAATTTAGACAATGTGTCTGAAACTAACTTCTCCCTGACAATGTGTCTTACTTAAGACAATGTGTCTACAACTTACATATCCCTGAGAATGTGTCTTACTTAAGACAATGTGTCTACAACTAACATATCCCTGACAATGTGTCTTACTTCAGACAATGTCTCTACAACTAACATATCCCTGACAATGTGTCTTACTTTAGACAAT
>NW_018403528.1:752253-752400 GCF_002113885.1 Mizuhopecten yessoensis | reverse complement strand
TGTCTTACTTTAGACAATGTGTCTACAACTAATATATCCCAGACATTGTGTCTTATTTTAGACAATGTGCCTACAACTAACTTCTCCCTGACAATGTGTCTACAACTAACATATCCCCGACAGTGTGTCTTACTTTAGACAATGTGC
>NW_018403528.1:751339-751831 GCF_002113885.1 Mizuhopecten yessoensis | reverse complement strand
ATGTGTCTTACTTAAGACAATGTGTCTACAACTAAAATATCCCTGAGAATGTGTCTTATTTTAGACAATTTTTCTACAACTAACATATCCCTGACAATGTGTCTTACTTCAGACAATGTGTCTAAAACTAACTTCTCCCTGACAATGTGTCTTACTTAAGACAATGTGTCTACAACTAACATATCCCTGANTGTCTACAACTAACATATCCCTGACAATGTGTCTTACTTTAGACAATGTGTCTAAAACTAACTTCTCCCTGACAATGTGTCTTACTTAAGACAATGTGTCTACAACTAACATATCCCTGATAATGTGTCTTACTTAAGACAATGTGTCTAAAACTAACATATCCCTGACAATGTGTCTTACTTAAGACAATGTGTCTACAACTAACATATCCCTGACAATGTGTCTTACTTCAGACAGTGTTTTACAACTAACATATCCCTGACAATGTGTCTTACGTAAGACAATGTGTCTGCAACTAAA
>NW_018403528.1:747873-747996 GCF_002113885.1 Mizuhopecten yessoensis | reverse complement strand
TGTCTTACTTTAGACAATGTGTCTACAACTAATATATCCCAGACAATGTGTCTTATTTTGGACAATGTGCCTACAACTAACTTATCCCTGACAATGTGTCTACAACCAACCTCTCCCTGACAT
>NW_018403528.1:745240-747684 GCF_002113885.1 Mizuhopecten yessoensis | reverse complement strand
CCTGACAATGTGTCTTACTTTAGACAATGTGTCTACAACTAACATCCAGTTGACAGTGTGTCTTACTTAACCGTGACAGTGTGTAAAGGATGACGTAATTCCCTCTAACACTTTGTCTCATTAAATTTCAACTATGAATTTATAACTCTCTGTTCATCCTGACAATATATGGTATCTTAGCATAAACATGTCTAAAGCATGACATGTATATGTAATATGTGTTAATTAACCTGCAAGCAACATTATTTACTTATATGTATATTTAAAAACAACATGTTGTTTACTTAAATGAGTATACGGTTATTGAAATTATATTATGAAATCGTAAATATTGGATACACTAGTTCTCCTACAGAGACATTGTTACAATTGTATAAACTGTGTTCTCCAGATTTATCTATATAACTGTGTTTGCGTGTTTTATTTCAACTGTATATCCTTATATGACGTTTACTAGTGTACCTCCTGTGAATCGAATCGAAAGCAGTGACGTCATAGCTTTGACGTTCGGTCTGATTAGATGAAGAACGTCTTTAACGCAAAGATGGTATTTAAATTACTTTATGAAATCTTAATATTCGTGTACGATGCTAATAAACATATGCAGAGGTTGACATTATTGGCCTAAAATACCGGTATTTTGCGATATCCGTAAGAAAAAATGAACGATTTTTTCCAGATAACCACACTTTACATGAGTGTGAAAGATTAGACAAATGTTATATAGCGTATATGACTATGAGCGATGGGTATAAATAGACCCTTTACCGTACCCTAAGGAGTCACTGCAGATATATTGACCTTATATATCATTTCTGAAGAAGTCGACGAAGAAATATATTAAACTAAAACCCACTCCACTTTTAAAAGTCGAACTAAGCATTGACCTTTCCATCTGGACATGATAGCAGTTCAAACGTGATCTTCGTTATCTCTTTACTGCCTTGTTGAATGAATATATCATGGTTCAGTATTTACGAGCTGTCTGTAGTATTCCCTTATTGCATTCGGTCTAACTGATGCAGGATTGGGTGAAATTCAAAGTGGTTGATAAACGATCGGATTGGGTGGGTATAATATATTTTCATGTACTTATTTCATCAAATCGTTATCTTGAGTTGTCAATGAAACCCTCTGCTTTTTCGTAATCGCGATAGAGGTAATGCAAGTCTTTGATCACAATGACATCACAGATTTAAATTTAAATCCGTAAACCCCTAACCCTATGCCCCGGCTTTTTCCTTCGTGAAATATAGTACATGAACATGGAGGAAACATAATGGTTTGACCGTTTTAACAATATAAATTTCAAGATTTTTGTCATTTTAACATATTGATAAATTCTAATATTTTACTGGTAAAATTTGGTATAAATACGCATATTTTTCAAAGTACGCTTATTTTTCTATCATCATTGATATAGTTGAAGATAAGGATAAGAGATTATAACATATCTCATTGCTGTTTGAAAAACTAAATGTATGACAAAGTGGATTGAATTGACAGGAACAAAGTCATGTGTCCTTTACTGCGTTACACCATTAGTCTTTTACAAGTGTATGACGGGAGATAACTCGATGTAACAATAATAAAACCGAATTTGCGAAATTTCACTGGTAGACTTGTATTAAGTGTAATCGTTACTCAATCATAGAGTTGCTATTTGGAAAATCTTAATTAAAGAACTCCTTTTTTATTCTAAAAAGGTGTCCTTCAATTTGAGCCAATTACTATTTTTAAATATGAAAAACATATGTGTCGGAATGTTTTTGATATTACAAATATAATTTTCTGTGTTACAACGATAGAGTATTTAATACATAAGTTCTACCATTTCTTTTTACATTTACAATTTAACAAAAGGAAAGCGGATTGGGAAACAAGATATAAAATTTCTATTCGCCAATCTCCAGGGTCCCGTTTGTTAAGTAGAATGGCTATGTTTATCATGAACTTTTATACGACTGCGTGGAGGGCAGTGACATTCTGAATAGACAGGGGGCAGTCAAAGAGAGACTGGTGATCAGGATGTGTAGTTTCAGTACACCAAAATACATCCTCTGTGAGGAAGAATCTGTCAAACTCTCGATGAATCTTAAATATTATGACATCCCAGGGCCGCGCGAGAACGGGGGAGGATGAGAGGTGCAACACACCCGACTCCGGGTAACGACTTTGAGAACGGATACGAACACATAAGGTTGTAAGAATGAGCGGGGCTCCTGAAACACAGTGGGAAGATGGGCTGTGCACCAATTCGGAATCTTGTGCAATGCACAGAGCAACTTGGTGATATGGAGGCGGAGTTGATCCAGGATGAACATCACAGTGAACTCAGCCTCCATGTACCAAAAGGACGAAGAGGGGACAGCCGAGCGGACGAACACTTTGTAGACCATAACAGGCAGGAGGGGGGGGGGAGGGGGGCAGGGTCAGGAGAAGGT
>NW_018403528.1:623938-745161 GCF_002113885.1 Mizuhopecten yessoensis | reverse complement strand
GAGGCGGTACGACGAGGGTGTGGTACCATACTCAACATCACAGTGACAGGTGCTTAGACAGAGGAATAACAGCAATGACACCAATTATATACAACATCAATGTGGAAAGATTTGTCCTGGACGAAAGATCTGCAACCAAGCGGGGACCAGCTAAGAACAATCGACGATAGGTATCCGCGCTCTCAGGAAGCAGTTCAAAAAGGGAAAGCTAAGAATGACGAAACTCGTTAGTTACGGAGCAGTCGCGGGGGAACAATTGAAGACTTTTCGAAGTGCCAAGAGAAGTAGGCGGAGAAGGAAAGAGAGAAAATACGGAGAAAACTAGGTTTACAGCAAGTTCGGTTTTGTTCACATCACAGATAGTAGGCAGCAATGGGTCAGGAAGATTATCAAGTGAGAGGGAGGAGGTGGAGAACTTTATAAAGGCAACATACACTGATCTGCTTTGGGAAGAAGACCTTGGGACTATCGACATTTTACTTACACCGGACGAGCCTACGGTGATGTAAGAGTGACGGAGGTCATTAGGTAAGCAAGAACAGCATCATAGCCGAGACCAAATGGAACTCCATGTCGGGTGTATAGGAACAGCCCGAGACTCACGAGGCGATTAAGGAAACTATTGAGAGTGGAATGGAGGCGGAAGGGGCTAACACACAGTTGACACCATATAAAGGGCTGTGTCGTTCCCAAGTAGGTGATCTCAAAGACACTAGGACAGTTTCGAAACATCTCACTGTTGAACGTAGAAAGGAAAGTCTGACAAGATGTATGGTGGACTATATGCTAAAGAACAACTACAAAGACATTGTAGTGCAGACGGAAGGGTTTCCGGAGTCTGCACCCTGATTTTCAGAGAAATAAAGGAGCGGAAAGTAGGAAGCGGGGAGATCGGTGGGCTTCCCAGAAACAGGATAGTGTGTATGACATTACTCCATGTGAAACTGTTACTTAAAGGAGATATGAGCGACTGTTCGATGGGTGCAAGCAAGACCAGATTAGGAACACGGTAGAGCACGCTAGACACGGTAACAGGCTGGAGCCTGATCACCACTAGTTGACGCACATCTGGATGTTGTTGTGAACAGCGCCTAAACAACCCAAGGTAGAGGACTTCTCCTGTAAATACTATGGATATGATTGGTATTTGGGAGTACATTAAACACGTACAACATTGAAGGGTTTAACACTTTTACTACAATTTATATTTTCCGTCTTGTCATGAAACATCTTAGCTTTTAACTCCTTATTTCTAAATAACACAAACAATAAACAAAAGATGTGAATATTTCAGGTGTTTGAATATGTTGCAAATCGATGTAAAATGGAGTAATTTCAGTGTAACATGAGATAATTAGCTTTGTTTTGTCTGTCTGTCTGGTTGTGTCTTTCTCTACTTGTCTGCCTGTTGGTGTCTCCTGTCTGTCTGTCTCTCTGTCTGTCTGTCTGTCTCTTTCTCTACTTGTCTGTCTGTTAGTGTCTCCCGTCTGTCTGTCTAATTGTCTGCCTGTATCTCAACTTGTCTGCCTGTTGGTGTCTGTCTGTCTGTCTGTCTCTTTCTCTACTTGTCTGTCTGTTAGTGTCTCCTGTCTGTCAGTCTAACTTTCTGCCTGTATCTCAACTTGTCTGTCTGTTGGTGTCTCCTGTTCGTCTGTCTGTCTGTCTGTCTGTCTGTCTCTTTCTCTACTTGTCTGTCTGTTTGTGTCTCCTGTCTGTCTGTCTGTCTGTCTGTCTATCTGTCTGTCTATCTGTCTGTCTGTCTGTCTGTCTGTCTGTCTGTCTTTCTGCCTGTATCTCAACTTGTCTGTCTGTTGGAGTCTCCTGTCTGTCTGTCTGCCTGTCTGTATCTTTACTTGTCTGTCGGTGTTTCATTCCATCGACTGTCTCTCTGCCTGTCTGTCTATCATTTTTCGTCTGATTTTGTTCTTTGAATGTCTTGTTTAGTTTATCTTTCGTGGGGCCCAAATTTCGTGGTTTCACAACAAAACACTATTAAATGGTTACATGAATTCGTGGACTACGAGTACATATCAAACTTGTAATTAGTTTTGGACCTATGTATTCGTGGATAAAGACAGCCCCTGAAATCAACGAAATTAAAAAGAAATCCTACGAAAATTAATGATTTCACAGTATGTGGCCATGAACACTTATATAGCCTGGAACATTAGAAGAAAAAAATAATCGTTGTTTTAAAAACCCAAGTTACATTGATTTTCCTAAGAAAAAGAAAAGTCGAAACAGGTATTAAACAAGAACTGTCAAAACTTTAATTCATTAATAATCAGTTACATCAAAAAATGAAAAAATAACTTATCATGTACACAATGCCATCTAACTAGGGAGATAAATTCTCACTGAACACAATAATAGTTCTAAGGGAGAAGACTCCTGCGAGCATGTCCAAAAACAATACTCAATGCCGCGGTGAAATAATAGTGATATAAATCCGTTGTAAGGATGAATGATCTGCAATGCAGAAGGTTGTTCCACTATTTAAATGGTTAAGTGTCTCCACATTTCTACACTGGGGAGCTTTGGAGGCAAGGTGGCGGCGTAACTTAGTGAAACAGCCAATTTACATACAGTAACAGTGTTCTAGCGCCGGAGCTTCAATATACAGATGTAGTGTTAAAAGTGAAAAGGTACAAATACTACTACGAGCTTTATATTTGTATCGTTTAACGTTAAAACTGGGATGATAGACATAAAACTACTATCATACATTCTCACATATCATTTCTGTGCTGCATTTATGAATAAATACATATCGGCAGAAAAGCATTATCGACAACAAAACCGTGAGAGCACCGCAATCATTCATCATAAAACCGTCCTTAAAAAGCCAAAATCAGATAAATGTATCGCATGATGAGGGTCCTACGAAAGAAAAAGAAATTTCAATGATAAAGAGGTTTAAGAAATGATAGATAAGACAAACAGCCAGTTAGTCCATGATATCGAGTGGTGAGGGTAGAGAGATAGGACACAGGGACTGACTGACAGTCTGTGATATCGAGTGGTGAGGGTAGAGAGATAGGACACAGTGTCTGACTGTCAGACTATGATATAGAGTGGTGAGGGTAGAGAGATAGCACACAGAGACAGTCTGTCAGTCTATGATATAGAGTGGTGAGGGTAGAGAGATAGGACACAGGGACTGACTGACAGTCTGTGATATCGAGTGGTGAGGGTAGAGAGATAGGACACCGTGTATGACTGTCAGACTATGATATAGAGTGGCGAGGGTAGAGAGATAGGAAACAGGGACTGACTGTCAGACTATGAGATAGAGTGTTGGAGTAGAGAGAAAGGACACTGGGACTGACTGACAGTCTGTGATATCGAGTGGTGAGGGTAGAGAGATAGGACACAGGGACTGACTGTCTGTCTATGATATAGAGTGGTGTCGGTAGAGAGATAGGACACAGTGTTTGACTGTCAGACTATGATAAAGATTGGCGAGGGTAGAGAGATAGGAAACAGGGACTGACTGTCAGACTATGATATAGAGTGTTGGAGTAGAGAGAAAGGACACTGGGACTGACTGACAGTCTGTGATATCGAGTGGTGAGGGTAGAGATATAGGACACAGGGACTGACTGTCTCTCTATGATATAGAGTGGTGGAGTAGAGAGATAGGACACAGGGACTGACTGTCTGTCTATGCTAAANACTGACTGTCTGTCTATGATATAGAGTGGTGTGGGTAGAGAGATAGGACACAGTGTTTGACTGTCAGACTATGATATAGAGTGGTGAGGGTAGAGAGATAGGACACAGGGACCGACTGTCAGTCTATGATATAGAGTGGTGAGGGTAGAGAGATAGGACACAGGGACTGACTGACAGTCTGTGATATCGAGTGGTGAGGGTAGAGAGATAGGACACAGGGACTGACTGACAGTCTGTGATATCGAGTGGTGAGGTTAGAGAGATAGGACACCGTGTCTTACTGTCAGACTATGATATAGAGTGGTGAGGGTAGAGAGATAAGACACAGGGACTGACTGACAGTCTGTGATATCGAGTGGGGAGGTTAGAGAGATAGGACACCGTGTCTTACTGTCAGACTATGATATAGAGTGGTGAGGGTAGAGAGATGGGACACAGGATAGGACACCGTGTCTTACTGTCAGACTATAATATAGAGTGGTGAGGGTAGAGAGATAAGACACAGGGACTGACTGACAGTCTGTGATATAGAGTGGTGAGGGAGAGAGATAGGACACTGGGACTGACTGACAGTCTGTGATATAGAGTGGTGAGGTAGATAGATAGGACACTGGGACTGACTGACAGTCTGTGATATAGAGTGGTGAGGGTAGAGAGATAGGACACAGGGACTGACTGTTCGTCTATGATATAGAGTGGTGAGGGTAGAGAGATAAGACACAGGGACTGACTGACAGTCTGTGATATAGAGTGGTGAGGGTAGAGAAATAGGACACAGGGACTGACTGTTCGTCTATGATATAGAGTGGTGAGGGTAGAGAGATAGGACACAGGGCCTGACTGTCAGTCTATGATATAGAATGGTTAGGACACAGGGACTGACTGACTGTCTGTGCTATAGAGTGGTGAGGGGAGAGAAATAGGACACAGGGACTGACTAACTGTCTATGATATAGAGTGGTGGAGTAGAGAGATGGGACACAGGGACTGACAGCCAGTCTGTGCTATAGAGTGGTTAGGGTAGAGAAATAGGACACAGGGACTGACTGACTGTCTGTGATATCGAGTAGTGAGGGTAGAGAGATAGGAAACCATTTCTGACTGTCAGTTTGTGATATAGAGAGGCGAGGGTAGAGAGATAGGACACAGGGACTGACTGTCTGTGTATGATATAGAGTGATGAGGGTAGAGAGATTGGACACAGAGACTGACAGTCTGTGATATAGAGTGGTGAGGGTAGATAGATAGGACACAGAGACTGACTGTCTGTGTATGATATAGAGTGGTGTGGGTAGATAGATAGGACACAGAGACTGACTGTCAGTCTATGATATAGAGTGGTGAGGGTAGAGAGATGGGACACAGGGACTGACTGTCTGTCTATGATGTAGAGTGGTGAGGGTAAAGAGATAGGACACAGGGACTGACTAACTGTCTATGATATAGAGTGGTGAGGGTAGAGAGGTAGCACACAGAGACTGATTGTTATTTTAGAAATCTTTTTTCAATTACGACAAAATAATGAAATCGGACCCAAAAGAAAACGTTTCTGCATTTTCTATAGCGAAACAACTAGGAGATCTGAGTACAGAAAATGATGGTCCGCAGTGCAAAGGATAGCTACCGTCTTCGTTACCTTTTCTCCGCTCTTTAACTATGATATTATCCCGGACTTTTTCCTAGGAATTCAAACAATTTCTCCAATTCAAGTCCGCCCGACCAAGACCCGCACAAAACATGTTTGCCAATTCAATAGTCCCGCATTGCCGCGGCTGATGTTTCTATAGTCAAAACATACTCTCGTGTTTAAACACAAATACACCTCTTAAATAAGGATACGCCCTATCGCGGTAGTTTTTATTGAGTTGAAATAAATTATTGACATAATACCGGGGTAGCTATGGTGTTTGAATCGAATCTCATTCCGAATAAAAAGTCATGATTCGAAATGCGTTCGTGATGCATTTCGACAATGCGGGCATACACTTAAGGCATATTTATTAGAACGGAGTGTTTCGTGTTGGGAATCCCCATAGTTTTGCTGTTCGAGAATAAAACCAGAAAGGCAGAGCATTTTGAGTGAGCTGTGTTTTGGCCCATACCGAATGTTGGGCCGTTGAGACGCATTCCTTTTGTAGGAATTATTCAATATTTGAACGGATCAATTATAATAATCATACGCAATGCCGATAAAATACCAGACATGGTTCCATATACTACAGCTGAAGGGGGATCTATTATACCAGATTTTACATAAAACATATACGGCTGTCTATAGGGATCACCGGGAGAAATTCCAAGTACTTATAACGAAATAGTAAGTCATTATTACGAGATAGTTAGTCGATGCATGTACATTGTATTACGAGACAGAACGTAAAATGTCATAAAAAGTCATTATAACGAGATAGCTTTGTCGTTATTGCAACATGATACTAAATAATTATGATGAAAAAGGGAGTGTTGTAATAACGAGATCGCTATATCATCAATAAGAGATCGAGGTGCTTATTTCTCGCACTTCAGACAGAGATATCCCACGTCACACCCCATGCTAGATTTTTCTATCTCGTCCGATCTGTCTTGTACCTTTTCGTGACATTTCGCGGATTTTTTTACTCTGCAATGTATTCATCCGCTCGTTAACTGCTTGAAATTGACAATTTGCTTTATAAATGTTCTATTTTGTCGTTATTGTATAGTTTTGATGTTGTTAGATATTTGATATTGTAGATAAAATATAATCTACATTGTGAAATACGTTGTAATCTATGTAAGGACGGACTACTTTTTACGCGGAAGCATTCACATGTAGCTTAAGTAGTGAAAAGGTCATCATCATTGGAGGCCCAAGGCGGGATACTTGTAAGTTTTAGCAAAATTGAGTTATTTTTTTTTTAATGAAAGGTGCGAGAAAAAAAACAATTACCTGTAACAGAGCACGATCGGGTTATCTCAGTCTCGGGCTAAGATTTTGTAACATCCCAACCTCGGCTAACGACTCGGTTGGATTTTTTTTTCAGAATCTTAACCCTCGACTGAGATAACCCGATCTCGCTCAGTTACAGGTAATATATTTTATTAATCACGAAATTTTGATGACGTGCCATTATTCCGAGATTGCGATGCCGTTACTACGAGATTGCGATGCTGATATTGCCATGCCGTTATTACGAGTTTGCGATGCCGTAATAACAAAATTTCGATGTCGTTATTAGAAAATCGCAAAACCGTAGTCAGGAGATCGCGATTTCGTGATTACGAGAGCGCTATGCTGTTATTACGAAATTGCAATTCCGTTATTACGATATTGCGTAGACGTTACTACAAGATAGCAATGCCGTTTCCACGAGATTGTGATGCCGTTACTACGAGATGGCGATGCCGTTACTACGAGATGGCGATGCCGTTACTTCGAGATTGCCCTGCCGTGATGACGAGATTGCAATGCATTGTCACATTGTCGATGGGCCGTGAAACAATACAAAAACAAAGTCCTTCCCCCTAAAAACCACGATTCGTTGTTTCTCCGAAACCAATCATGTTTCATGAGGGCTATTGCTGTCGTCTTCTTCAGCCACTCGGAACTCAGTTGCGGTGTGTTTTACACGTTGTTTAGAGAGGCCCTGAATAAAAGAAATATGACCGGGGAAAACTCGAGCGCGTGACTTTAACACGATATTTTTTTATCCTGTCATGTCACCGATACAATCTATTAAGACACGCTGTGATTTTATTTGATTTAAGCATATTTGATTTAAATGCAAATGGGAATAGACACAAGTTAAAACAAAACTTTAAATTCGTCCTTTCCCTTTGTTACTAAGATGAGATATAATGGTTGCAGACGACCCGTACAGGCTTCCATACCTAAGCTTTGGCAACAGTTTATAAGTATTGGTCACTGACCCGGAATCAACAAAACAAGTTCTGTTCGCAAGAGTCGATAAAAAAAGACTAGTACGATAAACAGAGTAAGAGGTTTTCACTTTTCGACAGGTTTAGAGACTGTAGCGGCGTCTAATGTTGGGAACGGACTCCGGCGTCTGAACCCGGAGGCCGTCCAATACATACAGATGGCAGCTTAATTACTGTCAGAAACTGCTCTTTAGGGAGTAAGACTCCCTATTCATGCCTTACAAGTACTTAACAAGTTCATACATGTATATATGTAATTTCTCGGTCAAACATGGAAACAGAAATGTGCTAAAATCGACTATTTCTACTTGATTCTGTTTATTATAGGCTAACTATACACAAAATAGCTAATGTTTTCGAAAGTCATGCAGCACTACAAATGATAGAAAAATCCCTTTTTCGCTAGTAGGTGCCTGTTCCTCCTTGTTCCACATTCATCATTAAAGGTTTGCACAAGGACTGATTACAAGTGTTTTTCAGCTTTTCGGGTTGAGTATCATGGTAGGTGTCTTAAGCATGATATTTCAGTAAAAAAACACTCAAACATCGTCATCAGTTCATCATCAGCTACAAGGACACATAATTCTTTGGTTTAAATGACGAAAACTTTGTGTTAATTAGGAAATAGTCAACCTATCTGCGTGTGTTATAGAGGATTAGACAGATGACCTGTTAACCGTTAAGTTTTGTATTTTTCCTTGATTTGAATACTGTATAATTGGTAATATTCGCTGTTTGTTTAAGTTCGCTATATTCGCGGTCACCACAGATAGCGCGAAATTAAACACCGGGCGAATTGTAATGCCGTTAATTACAATCTCGGTGAATAGATATATTTACAGACACAAAAGCAAAATTCGCGAACCACCGAATAATGAAGATAAAACAAACAATTCAATATCATATTTTGCATTATTTTCACAAATTTAAATCACTTCTAAAATTGATCACCCAACTACAAAATACCTTCATGAGCGCTATAATTTTTACCTATTCATGTTACGCGGAATTTTATTCCTGCTAACTAGTTCTACAATGTAATAGGAACAATCGGGAAATAAAGCACCAATTAAAACGTCATTCTGTGACACTGTGGCGTTAATTAAGATGAAATGAGTATTTTCATCAATCGTGACAATTTTAAATGTAAGTAAAAGGGTGTTTTGGCGCCTGGTTTGTTTCCGGTTGCGATATGAGAAGATCTCTAGCGACTTCCGGTATCAAATCGTTAACACATGTAAACAGTGTCAGTGAGCGAGGACAAATTTAGCCTCGTTATCAAGTTCCCTCGTTTTTTGTTATCTATCGAGCCAACAACTTCATCAAGGTCTTATTTCCGCTAAGGAGCAGATTTTGGTCTATGTCTTCGTGAAGTGCTCATTAAAACAAATGGGTATGTCATGTAACGTCGGGTCCCGGGAGGATGATAGTGGGGGAATGATGAGACCCCGGCAACACGTGCCATACACGTCCTTAATGACTTGCCTATTGATCCCGTGCATTCCTGACAAAAGGTTCGTGTGCTGTTCTCTCCTTAACGATCACATGTCTAGTTGTCTTTGCATAATGACCCCGATCCCATTGTTCGTAAGATTGATTCTGGTTAAAGAGCTCTAACGCCGAGTCTAGTATTCGTACAAAATGTATGTAATTAACGTGGCCGATTTAGGCGAGGCTCCAAAATAAAAGGGAAACCCCCTTCAGCTTCACGGCTCTGTTATTTTGATCGATATGTTTTCCTCTTTCTCTTTCTTTGAAATATGACATTTTCTTTTAAATGCTTACGATTGATTTAAATTTAAACACATGAATGCGAATAGGAAAGAAAAAACTACGGTTCAGTTATTTTTACGTAAATATGTCAAAAACTGACAGTTCTTTAGGGGGAAATGCTGTGATGTACAGCAGGTCATCTTAACGACCAGGTATGTAGTAGTCAGTGGGTATTGACCAGGGTCAACAATGACCATTACAGGACACAATGGCCGTGGCAGGTATATTACAAACAGTACTTACAGTCATGGAAGTGGTTTTGGTAGTACATTGAAACATTTCTATACGATTCCTGAATTCAGATTACAATGTATACAGTTTGACGAAATACTCAATATCAGTTTAGAAAGGTTTCATTGAATTTAGGTTTGCATAACAATGTTGATATATTTGAGAGAGAAAAAAATCAATTATCACTAACGTACATGTTTTATAAAGACATATACGTTGTAATAATAATAATAATATACAGCATTTGATATAGCGCCCTATCTAGCTAACATAAGACACTCTAAAGCGCTATTTTGAGGAAATCGCAAAAGCTGCCTTATCAGGCGCGAACTACTAGTCATATGCCACCTGGCAAATGTCTCTCTATGTATGTATGCCTGCGCGTGTGCTGGAGATGTAGTGTGTTCTGTTTGTAGTGGGACCATGATTCCAACGATATCATTTATAATGCCACCTCACTTGAATGCTACAGCACAGATACCGCAACATCCACCCTAGACCAATTTATACTCCACCTGGGTTGTTGGAATTGTGTGTGCAGGAGAAATATTTCTATACGAATCCTGAATAACCATGCGTACGACGACTTCGGGGATCGAACCCCGGGCGCCTGCGTGGAAGTCCAGAGTGTTAACCACTCGCCTAACCCGCCCATTATTATACCAGCTAAATTGTACGACATGCAACACGTGAGTGAAATTCGACAATTTTACATATAATTTGATCTTAAAGATTTTTTAATACTCTAAGGAAATTGAAATGAGATTGGACAAAGGTCAGTCCTATAAACTTATCATTCCCTTTCAGGACTGAGTACAATTATATATTTCGTTACTTACATTGGCCAACTGCAGGAAAAACTGAGCAGTTCGTGAAAAAATAATGTTCGAGTACGAATCGATCGCTGATAATCATACGGAGAAAGAGGACAGCAGTAGAAATGTTCAGATCGTCGATGTGTTTGCTATGAAAAATGGTCCGAAACTAAAGTGTTTAATTAAAGACAAACATACAAATATATTTCTATATATAAAATCGGCCTTGGGGTCTTTTCAATGTCCATGAAGTTATTTTTGTTGTAATTGCGTGACGTCACATCCGTGTTTTAACTGTCACAGACTTCTGATGGGAAAAGTGTCATCAAATTATCTGTCGTCTGCGCGGAGATGATTAAGCTCGAGAAAGGGCGACAAATTGGCCGAACTATTACCACGTTTAGCTAGTGCCTAATAAAGAAATGATCAGCTGGGATCTCCGGGTGGTGAAATCGATCAGGTCGTCCCTCACTTGTTGACGCGTGCGTTTGTGTCGAATTATTTCACTCTAAGGATACATGAATGTTTGGACGTGTTTGTTGTCGCTCTAGGAGAGGTAGCGAGGAGATGACATTAGGAACACCTCGGGTAATTCACTACTATTACTTAAACATTCGGAACATCTCGGGAACACATTTGGAACATCTCTGCTGATTGATTCGCTATCGTCATGAAAACAATCAGAACATCTCGGAAACAAATTAGGATCAGTTCTGCTAATTCACAATCGCCATGAGCAGAGGCAGGTACTCGGAACATCTCAGCTGATTAACGCATTCGAAACAAATTAGGAGCATCTCTCGGCTGATTCACTACAATTATAAACCCAGACACTAAGAACAACTCGTCTGATTCCCTTCAGTCATGAGTACAAGTTCAATCGGAACAGCTTTTCTGATTATGTAACAAAATCCCAACCGAGGCGTAAGCCAAGGTTGTGATGTTACAGAATCTTAGCCCGAGACTGAGATAACACGATCTTGCTCAGTTACATGTAATTGATTTTTTTTCTCGCACCTTTTATTTCGAAAAAAACTATTCCGTTTTGCTAAAAACTACAAGTATCCCACATTGGGCCTCAAATGATGATGATTTCTTCACTACTAAGCTATATTTGAATGCTTTCGCGTAAAAACGTAGTCCGTCCTTACATAGATTACAACGTATTTCACAGTGTAGATTATATTTTATCTACAACATCAAATATCTAACAACATCAAAACTATACAATAACCACAAAACAGAACATTTATAATGCAAATTGTCAATTTCAAGCAGTTTACGCGCGGATGAATACATCGTAGTGTAAACATTCCGCGAAATGTCACTTAAAGTTACAAGACAGATCGGACGAGATAGAACAATCTAGCATGGGGTATGACGTGGGATATCTCTGTCTGAGATGGGAGAATACCAGGGGGAAACCATCTTGGTCGGGCACGTGAACCAATAGCTTTTCACGTCTGATCGGGGAATCGAACCCCGGCGATCTTAATGAAAGGCGATTGCGCTATCAACTGCACCACACACGTAAATTGTGGAATCCTTCAACCGCGTTTTTTATCGCTTTTATTTCTAAATCTGCTAAAATTCTGGCGATTTTCCATAACAATGCATTGGAGTTGCATCAAATTGGGCTGAGGATACAAGATTCCGAAAAGTGCAGCGATCTTTCCCCTGGTAGCTATTTAAGGAAACTTGTTTCCCCCAGGCCGATAATTACTGCACGAGCGCTAATTAAAACGGCTTCGCATTAAAATCCCTGGGTCTGTATACAATCTTTGTTCGAACCATTGCGATTGAAACAGAATAGTTTGAAGCATAATGGAATATATTCTAAGAATAATTATTAATTCTCGAAAAACACTAACTTTGATGAACAGATTAAAATGTGTTTTCTTCATTCAAATCATACGAGTTTTTAGGTACATCATTAATCGTGCAAGGAATTTCTGTATTTTTTTATAAGCAAGAGCAAGAAAAGAGACGTATATTTTATCAACGGTACAAAGCAATCAGAATTCCAATTTAAATAGTACACTGTGTTAATTAGCAGACGTTTAAAGTTTCCATTATTTATATATATTCATTAACGGAGGCAAAGGTTTCTCTGGTACATTGTGTAGCTTCATGAAGTTGTACTTTTTTTAAAACAAGTTTCGTAAAGTAAAAATCGGAAAAAAAAAATGTCAGGGCTAGCGATACAATAATTGTATACATTTTACCTATTTATCGATTAACTGAAAGTGATACATATTTTAGCAAGAGTATGAACAAAGCGCTGTCGAATTTTCATCGTGACCATTCCTTGTCTATGACCAACACTGAAACTAGACGGCAGGAATAATGAGATTATATTTGTAATGTGCGAATATTTAATGACCTATCATGAGGGATACAGAAGAAAAACACACATTAGTTTACTCATAAACAACGGATACATTCGACGATTTTCCCTGAAACTGGAATACAAATGAAATAAAAATAAATAGTTGCATTATGAATAAGACAAACATGATTACAAGGTCATTTAAAATCCACAATCATTATGCAATTTTACAAGTGAAATAATCTCAAGAAAAACGAAATAACGCATTTAGAGGAAAACTGGAATGCCTTGTTTATCTCGCAGATTTTCCAAGATTTCAGGTTATAACGACATCGACATAGCGAAGTTGGTGTGACATGCATGTACCCTTCAGTTATCATGAAGTAACGTGTTGTTGAGGCTTTAGGCTCTAACATGGTGATATAGGGAATGTTGTTCCAAAGTTCGTCAATTATATTCTATGTCATCGATTTGTGAATGAAAAACACGCAGTCCTCGTATCTGTAGTTCTATCGTAGTTGTATTCACTCAATAACATCATACATTCGCTTGTCATCGAAAAAGAAAATTACATTGTCACAATTTTCAAGACTAGAAAGAGTCCGTTGTAGTTGCAATGTACTTATACAGACCCAAGTGAATTCCCAAGACAAATTGCGGACATTTCTAAGCAGGTTATCGGAATTCAACGTTTCGCTTGTGTTCAGGGTCTAACTTCCTCTCTACGGTTAAGGCTTATATAACACGGGATGGAAGGCGAAGATATTTAAACAAAACTGACATTCTCTCTTTAAAACTCTTTGTAATCAAAATTTTACGGCTAGCCTAAGCATTGCTATCTGAAATGAAAATTGACTTAGAGCAGTGAAGTGGTGGCCCCCATTCTTGCCAAATAGAATTAAATTAAATTCCTAAAAAATCGCATCCTGTTTTTTTCTGATAAGTAAATCTTCAAATACTTGACTGCTGTTGTATAAGCCATTGGAGTCTTCGCTGTCTTGGTCGATTTGTATCCAGTTCTGCTGTTGTCGTCATTCCAAAATGGTTGGCAGTCACTGTCTTTAAAACTCTTGATATCAAGGATTGAAACACGGTCGCCTATTTCCAGTTCTTTTCTACTGGAAGGGTTAATTTCTTTCCGTTTAATCAAGTGGAAATTTGCCATTTTCAGAACTTCAGATGACCTTATGTAGACGTAGCCCTTGTTTTAGTTTTTAAGTGGTAGGCACTGTCTTTAATTAGATACCAAACCATTAAAGAAAATTATAGGGTAAGAATTTCAGGATTTTCTGGACATTCTTATTTGAGATGCAATAGCTACGTGTATCTTCAAGACGAGGTAATGGTGGTTAATATTTTGAAAATAAAAAATAAAGAAAATGTATACCAAAGCGTCAACACTAGAGACAAAATCTGTAGTCAAAGTCAAACGAAAAAGACAACAAGAGGGACCGAGGAGACAGCAGAAGAAGGGGACAAACCACCACAACAACACGACGGGCTTAACCAGGATTTCCGGAAATTTTAGCGTTTCCGGTACCACATTTGGCACCCGCCATGATAATTTCCTAACAAATCAAATATGTCGGTCACCAAGCATCGGTCTAAGACAACATAAACTCATTAATTTAATTGGTAAACACTTTAATTGCATCGATTGAAATTAAGGCATGACGGCAGCCATGACATTTCTTCATCGTAGATCGAAGCTGCTCCGGTAGGAAACCAGTTATGTCCACACTGGAAACGAGTGTGGCTACGGACTGAATATCCTAGGGTAGGGCGGCACTGGTCACAGACAGTTTGGTTAAACTTAACTTGGTTAAACTTAACCAGTTGTTAAGGAAATTTTAAAACATGAACAAAATTATGAACCTATGATATCATTAAATATATATTTATTTTACATGTACCACAATTATGAAAGAAGTTATTGCAACTTATATTAATCACTCTTGTTGACCAAGATGTTAGTGAGGAAGCCGGAGTACCCGGAAAAAACACACGTGGTTGGGACTCCATATATTTTCCCATCCGATCGGGAAATCGAACCCCGACCGCCTTGGTGACAGGCCAGTGCGTTATCTAATGCGTTACCCGACCACCCAGTGGTATCATTTCAATGCTACATGTAACAATTTGTTGGGATTATTTTGTTTTTTCCCCTTTCATTGTTTAGTTGCGACAATTTGAATTTTGAACTAACCACTGTGTTAAAGGCTCAGGGCGTCCTCAACAATTTAGATGGCTGACTAAATTTCAAAAATGGATTTTGCCAAGTTTCTTGTGTTCCTTGTTCATATATTGTTACGACTACACCAAAGCTGAATAGTGGAAGGTTTATTTTAAAGAAACTATTGCAGCTTGTACATTGTTATGCATGTACGTGTGATGATTAAACACTTTTTGTTACTAGATCAATACATTCTTTAAAATGTGTTATTTAGTAATGTTGAAAACGAGAAATTGGTATTTCGTTTACATTTTGAGCACCGATTCATTTAAATATTTATAGATTCTTACACCAGTTTCATTTTGGATTTTTTAAACGAGTCCGAAAACATTTTAGCGAGAGAATTTTCGGAAATCCTACTTGGTGGTGTATACATGTATTGTAAATAAGCCCTGTACACGGTGTACAATTTGATGTGCATTTTTTTTATTTAAATATTTTTTATTGCGAAAAGTGATATGTAGAATCTGTGACTTTTTTGTGATCACTGAGTCTGAACTATAAGCTCAATCGAGATGATTCCAACAAAACAATCACACAGGAGGGATTGATACTTTTTCATATGATTATCGAAATATAGTGAATATAGTAACTGTGAACGTCACAGTTCAAAACCATGGCTAAGATCCCATTGATATTCTGAACAAAAGCGTCTGTGAACAATTTCCCTGGAATTTTGATTCTCGGCTCTCTACTCGGTCGGGGACGCTAATGAGATCAAAATTGATCTGTTACCACAAAATCCCATATGTGACCTCTATCGTTTCTTTTCTGGCCCATAATCTTTCTTTCATTTCGATTTTGTCTCTTTATGGCACCCCTGGTCAGCCTGTTGTTGCAGGTGTGACATCCAAAGGTAGTGGCATTATGACATGGCATTTGATTGGTTCCAGTGGGTACATCCAGACGAGCGTTCTACCATCTAAGCTGTCTAATAATCATGGCCAACTCTCCAGATCGTCTTTAAAGCAAACACAGTCAAACAAACTATACTTTCCCCAGTCTTGTACCTAACTCTAACACTATGCTGTGCACTATCACGATCTGTAACGTTTTGCAGCACATCATCTCCGGAAACCTGATACAGTAATAGCCAAATGGCTATCGCTTGTCATTAATTTGTGGTGGAACTTGGATGGGTCGATCGTCGGCTACCAGGTAGCTAAATTGGTAGATCGTTCATCTAGATTTCGTCGGAGGGTACCGGGTTCGAAGCCGGATTTTGTTGTTGCCTTTCTCTTTCTCCTGTTAAAAAATGGCTATCTGTCCAAGCCTTGTTTAAGTCCTGGGTGAATGCTTGGCAAGAGGATGCCCAAATCTGGGTCGTAAATAGTGTTGTTTACGGGGGCCAAGACTTAGAAAAAGGAGGGAGGAATGCAGAGGAACTGGACAGGGTCGATTGTCGGCGACCAGGTAGCTCTGTTGGTAAAGCGTCCGTCTTGAGTACGGAGGGTCCTGGGTTCGAATCCCGGTCTTTTCTTTGCATTTTCATATCTCCTTTCACACTATCGCCAGCATATGTAAAGAAGAAAACATATGTTTATTATGACGTAAAACATATCTTGCGTGAAATTTTCCTTTGCAAAACGTTACCAAGCCAAGATATTTTCCTCCAAAACCGTCGCTATTTCTCGACACCATTTCCTGACATGAACCAAACCGCATTCTTCGTTTTCTTGATTTATAACGCTTAATGGTAAATAGTGCATCATGTTTTCCGTTGTTACCACAAGAGATGTATACTTATACTACAAATGGCTATATTTCATTTAAATGATAAGATATGGTTCTATGTTGACCTAGTCTTATCTCGCTTTCCAATTCCATGCTTGTTGTATTAATGCCAGCATTTGGCGGAATGTGAAGTGTGCGCTCGCTTAATGTTTAAATATATTTTCAGTCTATACTGTAACTCGTCTTTGTCAGATGTTTCACAATAACAGATTCAATGTATTCAGGTTAAACGTGTACATCTTTCTTTTTTATTACTACAACTGTAGCCATACTAACGGTTTCAATGATGGCTACACGACATTGAAGAAATACCCGGATGTCCGTGATGTTTTAGTAGCGGTATGCTGATTAACTGAAAAGTGGTCGAAAAGGAAATGGTGAATACGTTATAACATTGTCTTTCTTTTAATTAAACGTTCTGGGCTTATCTCTGGACGAATTCGCCGGTGTCTTCAAATCATTGTAGCTTTTTTTCACAGTATTGCTAAGTTCACGGGAAGAAGGAAGACTAAGAGAGCAACGTACCGTCGGTAGAGACCGGATAGAGAAGAAAGCTCTGTAGATTCTTCATTTATGTTAGTAAGAAATGATCGAGGACCTAAACTGTAAATGAAGAAGTAGATAATTAAGTTTATGTTCTCTATCAGTAGTAAGTGTTTGTAATCTTGAGCGACTATGCTGTTTAAACTTATAAACACGTATTAAATGCCATTGTAAAAGCGCAGACAAAAAGTGCACATTATGCACAGGGACATGTATCTTGTATTTGGAATGAAATGTTTTCCGACTTCTAAATTCCAAAAAACTGTCGAGTTGTAGCAATTATTATTTGATGTCTGCCACAAATGCTAGAATAGGAAATACACATCCGGAAGTTCAATCGTTTTTGACATGTTATCTGCAAAACAGCTCGATAAAGGTGTCTGCCATTGGTCATAAAAAGAACTATGGCCATAACTAGCCAAATTTGTGTTTGTTTTATTTTTCATTTGATTCAATAATGCGAAATACGACAAAGATGTTTAATGTTTGCAACAAACGAATCGTCTTTGAAAACTCCGTTGTATTATTAATATTGTTGCTAATACAAGGTTTCCATCCTCTCGTTTTATATGAAATAATGTTATCTTAAACTATATTATGCGACTTCAATTATATCTGTTGTGTGTTGATATTCTATTACAGGTAATCGAGTTACTAATTATATTATGGGATACATCTGTTGAACAAGATCAAAGACGACCTTTGACCTTTTCTTCTTTCCTCTAGAGAGTGAAAGAGCTAGAATAGTGAACACAGGAGGTTTATTTAATAATTTATCGTATTTTGTCATACTTCGTTCGATGCGGGGTAATTCCCCCGCTGTGAAGTCTAAAACAATTAAATCTAGCTACCTATCCCATCAAACGGTTATAAGAAATCGATATGAAGGCTTATATAGCAATACCGAATATGAAATAGGACATTTTGACATACACATGTATATCGTAAATGAATTTCCGAAACATTTGGTGTTTATAAACCTATTATATTTGATCGGCGTAACTTTTATAATGTAGTATTCTCGGTTTATTAAAATTTCATGTGTCAGATTATATGTTTTCTTCAGACATGTATCTGTTACGTTGTGGTAGAAAACTGACATTAACGCTGTTCGCGTGATTGACGTGCGCGTCCTATCAACAACAAACAGATTAAATGAGATTTATTTTCCCCGTATACATGATGGTAACTTGTAATTTGAGTATAATAATTGTATTTCTTGTCTAAAACCTCTACATGAAATTGCCCCTACAAATATCTCGGTATATTGAAATGAAATTCTATTATGGAATTGTTTAATTAAATTAATTGGCTTTATTGAATCACCGTAAAATGTAATTGTAGTATTACAGAGTGGTATTAATTGTCGGTCGATAATAATTAAATTTGTACGACAAAAGCTTGCTTAATATAATAAAGCGTGTTAAGCGTTCGGCTAGCGAGTTTCGTTTCTGCACACATACAGAACGCTATATAAAGCCAGTGGGCCGAAGTCTTATTACTTTTTTAAAGATAGTTCTTCTTCCTCCGGGCTATGTCGTTCTGTTTTAAAATGCTCCATAATACACCCATCTGTGGAACAGGAATTGGCACGCAAACCAATGTGTACTCTGTCCCGGGTGTGTGTTTACATCCCGTTAGTATTACGTTCTCATGGGTGCAAACAACGGTTCCTCGTCTGCCACCGGACTAATGCTATGCTATGCATATATTATACTCCGGGAAGACCATTTAATTTCCCTAAAGTAAACTGCCATTAACACATCCGGACAATGGCCAGGCACTAAACCAGGATTCAATTCTTTTTACGATATCTGGAGCCAATCTTTTGGATACTGCTTACAAGTTCATTGCTGGCACTGGTCAGTATACATGTATCAGGAATATGTTCAATAAGGTCATTTATAAGACGATGTTCTTGCCAAAAATAGAAGGAAATACTATATTAATCTCTAACAACATCGAAGAACAATACCGTTATACATTTTTCATAAGCCTCTATTCCCTGTTGTAATTTGTTGTCAAATCAACATGTGCCGTGAAGGTTTGCAATCGGTCCACCGCTCTGCCTGATACCTCGCTCCCTTACATGAACGCGTGATTACCATATATGATAGGAGGATACCACACCTCCCAGTCGGCTCAGCCAATCAGGTGACGGAATTTTGGCACACAGGTCCGGGTGAGGTTTTAATAATTCAATTGTGTCGAGGCTTTGTGGAGAAGGCTTTTACGTTTGCGACACATAGTTTGTTATCGGCGATGTGCTGGGCTGCTCGCTTGTGAAAACCCATATATACCAGCGTGTAAAGGACTCGGCACTCTCTACCAACCCTGTAACATGGTAAGCAAAACGACTTTGTAATACATTTATATCACCGCAATGCTTTTTTTTGTGGCTTGTCTTAATTTGAGGTTTTATTATTTTGTTCAAAATATTTAAACTGAATTTCCATTTGTGATCTTGACGTAATTTTTTTTATATAGTTTGTTTAAATGTTGTGGTTTTGCCTTTTTTCACTTTTTTTTCTTCTTCTTATTCAAGTTCTTAATTGAGAGACACACACATAACGACACTTGGAATTGTACTGCTGACTTGTATCTTGCTTGACTAGTACATTATAATATTTTTCAGTATCTCAATTTTACATTACTTTACATGTTCATCTATTGAAGTAAATTAAAGTGAAGTTCTTGTTTAAGCTCTTTTTTTTTGTAATCTGAAGTTTTTTGCGATTTTCTGTTAATAGCTTATCTTTCACGGAAAAATAGATTTTAAATACCATAAAAAATCCTGGACCATTTTTTGTCATTAAGTATTACCTAGGGTTTCATTGCTTCAATCACGACATCTATATTGTGTTTTGAACCCAATGTCCCTATATCAGACGTTCGCTGGTTGGGTAAGTCTCTTTCTCACGATGAGCGTAGAATATTTCTTTTGGAGTAAGCTAGTTTCCCTCCGGCGCACGCCTGGGCTCCACTGACGGTAATAGTGCTGTTACACGAACTGCGGTGCCGAAGACACATTAAGGTTATAAATGATAGTCTCCCTGTATTTAGATAAACACGAGCCACGAGGGCATATCTGTCTTTAATTGGTAATGTTATATAAATTGTGTTTTATCGATTGACGACGATACTAGCTCACTATACAGGCATTGCTATCTCAATTTCCTACGAATACTATAATTTGGAAATTGGTTATTTTTTTCTCCATTCCCTCCCCAGGATAGCTTTCTATTGGTGGTTGTACACAACTGTCCAAGGTACAATAGTGAGATGGCTGAAATAATGTCAGGTGAAATTCGTTATTTATTTAATATAGGATGGGGAAAGCACAAAACGGTATAATAACTTTAAAAAAATCGGTAAAGCAATATTGTCTCCATAGTATTAATTTTTTACGATGTAAGAATCCTTCCCTTACACTCACACACACATAGTACCGGTGAGGAGGACAATGACCCTGTCCTGTATCTCAACAAGGTGAATATTACAAGGTCCGGAGGTGTAATACGGTTACACCAATAACATGTTGATTTCACGGTAAGCTGAGCATTTATGTCGATAAGCCCAGGGCCCCTCATAACATTTTCACCGGAAGAACTGTTTTTCGTACTTGATCGACGACAACAATACAAAAAACGATGTTGAGGCAGCCTTCTTGACCAAAATATGGGGCTCTAACCAAAGTTGATATTAACCTGATATGTATGCTCTAACATCGATGCATTTCATGAACACAGTTGCAAAATGGCTGCTCTATTTCTAAGCATTTTTAAGCAAAATGTTCATCCAAGAATATCATGACAAAGAAAGAAGAATTATATGAATAAAATCGTATGAGTGTAGACTTAACATGACTCTGTACCACAGCTTTAAGTTTTGATAAGAATGGGTTGCGGTACTTGTTTTTTGTGATTATTCGTACAATGTTTTTATTATATACATGAACATTTCTCGCAATCACATTGGTCGAATCAGATACACGTGACCAGTCCTCAAAAACTCATGTAGACTGGTTATCCGGTGAATATAGATTTCTAAATATAGCCTATATGGAAATTCCCCGGAACCTGTCGTAGCGCAAGCGCAGTTAGACCGGAATGCGATCTGTCAGACGACAATAGAAGATGGCTGCTGGCGAACGTTTCTTCTCCGTTACATCAGAAAATTACCAAAACTATGCGAGGATAAAGATGCTGTTAACATAAAAAGGCCATTGAACACGCAGTGCATGTCCTCCATGCTTATTTTAAGAAAAAGAACCTAGACGATGCCTTCGAAAGCTACAATGCTGAACTGTTGAATTCAAACCTGGCTAGATTTTACGCGGAGGCTCGCGTTCGAAAATCAGAACCTTGAGTTTTGTTTTGATTTATTTCATTGTTGGAGCATATAATAAAACAGTTATGGGCTTTTGTGCTGGTAAATATGATGTGACATGAACCTGAAAAAGTGATATAGACCTCGGCTTCGCCTTGGTCAATATCACTTTTTCAGGTTCATATCACATCATATTCACCAGCACAAAAGTCCATAATTGTATATTATTATATGCATGAACATTTCTCGCAATCACATTGGTCGGATCAGATACACGTGACCTGTCCTCAAAAACTCATGTAGACTGGTTATCCGGTGAATATCGATTTCTAAATATAGCCTACATGGAAATTCCCCGGAACCTGTCGTAGCGCATGCGCAGTTAGACCGGAACGCGATCTGTCAGACGACATTAGAAGATGGCTGCTGGCGAACGTTTCACCTCCGTTAGGAAAATTACCAAAACTATTCGAGGATAAAGATGCTGTTAATATAAAAAAAAAAAAAGGCCATTGAACACGCAGTGCATGCCCTCCGTGCTTATCTTAAGAAAAAGAATCTGGACGATACCTTCGAAAGCTACAATGATGAAACGTTGTATTCAAACCTGGCTAAATTTTACACGGAGGCTCGCATACAAAAATCAGAACCTTTAGTTTTGTTTCGTTTTATTTTATTGTTGAAGCATATAATAAAACAGTTATGGGCTTTTGTGCTGGTAAATATGATGTGAAATGAACCTGAAAGAGTGATATTAACCTCGGCTTCGACTCAGTCAATATCACTCTTTCAGGTTCATATCACATCATATTCACCAGCACAAAAGTCCATAATTGTATAATATTGTATAACAGAACAAGACGTTAACATACGTTGATAGCAAACGTGACCGCTAACAGTAGTTTCAGACCAGTTTGGATATCCATCTTTTCGGCCAATAGAATCACAGTCGAGTCCTCGAAAGACGAAACAGCTCTATGGTGCAATATACTTATAGGACATACTGTATCTATTACCAAAGTGTTAGTTGTGGTCACGTGTATGTGTTCTACATAGGTAGCAGAGTACAGTAGAAATGGCTTGACCCTAAAAATAAAGACCATGTCTCGGATAAACATGGATAGCGGATTCATCCTGCACAACACACCTACATATTTATATATATGTATAAACTAAATTTTGAATACGTTATTTTTAGAAGAATGAATATTTTTTTCAAAAAGTGATTTCTCCAGATTTGGAACTTGTAAAAACCATGGTTACCACATCAAAAACGCCAAATAATGCAAAAAGACATGATTTTTAACCCTAAATTT
Source organism: Mizuhopecten yessoensis (assembly GCF_002113885.1). Taxonomy (NCBI): domain Eukaryota; kingdom Metazoa; phylum Mollusca; class Bivalvia; order Pectinida; family Pectinidae; genus Mizuhopecten; species Mizuhopecten yessoensis. The sequence continues at coordinate 722,265 of NW_018403528.1, read as the reverse complement.
GACCCACGCAAGTATATTTTTTTCTTAAAACCTGTCTTAAATTATATATCATCTACTCGGTCACAGATACTCACGTTTTAGCTTAGGTCAAACTAGATTTTTCACAATATTTACACATGTGCTGAGTACAAAAATAGACTACATGAAAAGCTAGCTTTTGTTGTGTAGACTGAGATTAGTAAATGGCCCAAGAATGTAGTCTCAAGCCAAATTCGACTCCTTTTTTTAAAATGTGAAGCCCACATAGTCCTAATCATCATGTATATACCAATTTTAGAGCTGATATTTATTTTTTTTACTTTTGATACATGTAATATTACAGGGGTAATTCATTGTACGAAAATATCACCCATGGCCACCGTACGCTACTGTACACTGCTACCATACGTTCATTATTTGGTGACGTATGCTTCGGCGTTTATGTCAAGTCTGCACTTGCAACTTACATCACGACACACATTCTAATTTGATTTATTGTTTACAATCGTTGTTTGCAAGTAGCCTATGCGTTGGAGACCCTTAAAATACGAGAGTTGAACGATACGTATCACCAATAACAAACATGCGATAAAATGTCTAACGAGATTGATTAAAAAATGTAGAAAGAGTATCATTTGTAGGCTTGATAAATAGTGACTCTTTCGACCGAAATACCACATAATCCATAATATAACGGCATCACAGTGATTCTAATTCCACGCTTCATAGTTTGTACAGGTATATGGTAATCTGAAATATCTATAGACAATTTATCAATATAAAACGGTATTGCAAGCGTGGACGAGACGACAATGTGATAGTGCTGACCATTAATTGTGTTGCGTCGTGTCTGTGTGTCCCGCAGTGCGGTGAGTCGTTATTTAGTATAGGCCACGTGATAATACTTGTCTCGTGTTAGGGTCATCGTCATCAATTTAACTTTAGGTGGGTCGGTCGTTTCGTAACAGTTTGATGTCTGATAGGGGGCGCTCGGACACACACGAAGCTGATAATGCCAGTACACGTCTGACGTCAACACACTAAAGTATACACTGACTAAATAAATTAAGGACCAGTGTTTAAAGAGGTAGAAAAAGTGTTTGTGTGTTAAACCAAATTAGACAGTTTCTGTGCAGTATGATGGAACTGTCAAAGGCAAGGAATGAATGTAAGAAATAACATCTATCTTACAACCCATTTCACGTGCGTGACGTCACAATGAATCAAGAATGACGTGACGTCGCGAAATTTAGCAAAAGTCTGCTACCGTCATGTGAAAAGGCGATGTGATGAAATTAAGAACTATTGTCTTAAGTGTAAGTAAGAAAGATGGGATCAGTTTTTCTTTATAAAGTTTTCAGAATAGGGGTATGCTTAATCTCGCCGACTGATTTAGTTTTGTCCAAAATCTCAGGGATCAAATGTAACATATTCAAACTGTAGCCAAACAAAATGCTTTTTCATGGTTTCTATGCTTATTCTGGTAAATGAAATGAGAGGAAATCATTCCTGTATGCCATCGCTGTTTTCAAATTGGGCAAGGCTCAGGTTTCACGCAACTTGAAAACCTTTCAGATCGTAGAATTTCCCTATCATAAACCCCTAAGCATGAATGAGTCTTAAAATATCATTCCTATCACTGAAACTATATTCGCTCGACCATTTGTTCTATATGCTTTGCAAATCGTTTTTATCAATCAAACCTTTAAAGATTTAGAAATCTTCTTCCTCAGACATTCAAATGCAACTTTTGTGAAGAAAATGATAAAGATGAAATAAACAAAAATAAGTCAGCAACAGTATTTTTCATGTAAAAACATAATGAATTCGAACCCAGGACCTCATACATGTATCATAATACTGGCGCTCTAATTAACTGAGCTACCCGGTCAACGGAAGTAAGGGAAGATACTGTGTATACAAAAAGCTGAAGTGGAGTTCTCTAGTGCTTTGCCTACAGAGGGATATGGTATCTTAAAGCAAATAAGCCTCCGATGGTATTAAAGTTATCACTTTATATTTTCAGGGTACATTATGATTCCCTAAAAAGAACCTGGAGAAAATATTGTTAACGTATATCATTCCCAGGAAGTTACTGCTTGCAGAGAGCCAGATGCAAACCTATTTCTGAAACATGACTATTTATGATGATAACATACAATCATGTGTGCCTTTTTTGCTTCCATTTGAAAATGATTTTAGGCACAATCACCACCAAAACCTATCGTTACCAACATCGAAATGTAGATTCGTTTTTATGAGAAACGTCATACAAATATTTCCAGTATGACGTTATGATTGCACCCTTGCCAAACCTGACAAATCCAAAACGTCATAGAGCTATGTTCAATATAATGTAATGGCGATATTAAACGGTATAAGCATCGTAGGCATAAGGCAAGTCTATCAAACACATCATCTAAAGCCAGCATGCGGTGAATGATTCCTTTTATTCTTTTAGAAAGACAAACAGCGTTTTTCGGAGTTTTTCTCTTTAACGGCGGTGAAGCAATATTTTGTGTCAGCATCCAAGGAAATAACGCGTATTTTTTTCTTATGATGACAAATTCCTCCACATAAAGCTTTCTCTTTAACGATGATGTTACATCATATCACATTTGTAACAATGGAAATATATACGAAAATCCCATTGTTCCTGGAGCAAATCACACGAAAAATAATTACAATAGTCACCAAGTGTAAAAGTAGGCCAGAAGATGTAATACATGGCGGTGTCGTGTTATTGATGATTCACTTCTTTTTGTGTATTTTATCGTCTATTTGTCAAGTACATCCATTACGAGGAGGTATAATTTTAAAAAAATCTTGTTTGTTTCCAGGAGAGAGTGTTCTTTATCCAGAGATGCAGAAACATGTATCTTTTTATAACTGACGGTACTGCTAAACCTGTTTGGTAATCAAACTGGGTAGACATGAGATTTACAAAAAAAAAAAAAAGTATAATAATTGTGTAGCAAGTTTTTCGAACGTGTAACCATCACTCTTGTTTGCACGGGTAAAGGATGGTAGGATGTCTTGATGTCCTAACACCCTCTAGGTGAACAGATTTGTAATGGTTATAATGGGTAAATATATCACTTGGCCCGGAACGTTGAGCACAGTCAATGTCATACTTAAAGGGAGATGACTGTCATCATCATCATGATTCCGCAGTCGGTTTTCCTTGCTTTTTTGTTAGTTTTTGGCATGAACAAAGTAACCACAAGTATGTGCCAGATTTGTATTAGTACAAAAACTTAAACTGATTGCCCTTACCCGGTACAGATATGTGAAATGTTACCATTCATCGTTCTTTGATCCATAAGAGTGTTGTGTTTGTTAAAGGCATTGGTGCTGCAAACTTTGTTACCATGTCCCTACCTAAATGAAAGCAATAACAGAAACAAGTCGTATTCACGATTTTTCATTCATGACCAATGCAACCATAACTAGCCTTATGAGGCAAATAAAGAAAAGATTAATGGCAGAGTCCTTGAAAGCACAGCGAGGACAAGAGAGGATGGACAACATCCAAGCTTGAAAGCTGGCGCAGAAAACAACTTATGGTCAGAACAGTCGCCGTGGAGCATTAATCTGATAACTGCAAAGCACTTGAAACACAATAGCCAATGTATGTTAAACGGTCTTCACTGATTGCGATATTTAACCGCAAGGATGTGTCATATGCCTAACACAACATTGTATTGGATGCTTTCGGAAATCTAGCAAGAAATATTTAATGATACTTGAACCGAATACGATGTGGTTCTGCAGGATTATTGCCACCCTGAGCATTGGGGAAAGAGATGTAAAAGACGAATGCAGCATTTTGAAAAATGGAAAGCAACATCGGAGAAGTCAATCGATTCAAAATGTGAAACTGTAGCTGTCCAATTCAATATTGAGGAGAGGCACGGAAATGTAAATTGCAAAAGAGATAATGCAAACGTTGAACACATCATAATTATCTGACCTACACAAAATAAAATACAGGGGCAAATTAATAATGCAGAAGACGGAGTTGAAACAGAAAGCTGGAAAGGACAGGGTCGAGGGAAACAGCTCGACCTTGTTTAGTGAACTTTCAACGGGGCGAGATGTGGCGTGTCCATCAAAGTAAGGGGGAAAATCGAGGAGGCGGGTATACAACAATCTCAACGCCTTGTCCTGTTCACTTTGGAGGAACAAAAGAGCAAGAATAGTGTGTTTTAGAGAGAAAAAGTGTTCCGATTTTGTGTCTTTGTGATGTAATGTATTGTTTTCATATTTTTGAGGATTGTCCATAAAATCTTCACGAAGTGTCCACATAACATCCTGATATTTTAGATATTTGTCTTTTTTACCCACGGAGTAGAACGTTCATTTTCACGTTGCGTCTAAAACATCGATGTTTTTTCAGTTGGTGTCCGTGTTTTATAATAAAAACAAATTAACAAGTATCCCTCTCAAGATATTAGTAAGAAGACAATATAGAACAAACACGAGAAGACACATGTAGTCCATTTTAAATTGTTTATGTCCCCGAAGACAGATTATAAACTCCTAATGCCCTACACAAGATCTCCAGTACAACTATTTAACCACACAGACATTCGGAACGGTCAAGCAATGTCTTCTTAATATTTTGCTATAATCATCATCGCAGAGATCAGGAAAGGTATTGGCAGCATCTGGTATCGTGGCAGTTACTAATGGTTAGGTACCTGTTACATTTCAAACATTGTCAAAGTTAGTCGTAGCTGAATTTCTGATCAGTACGTTAAAAGTACAACTGTGGAATGAATCATAATCAAACCTTTCTCGAAATAATCATAATCAAATCTATCTCGAAATACAGCTATAAAAGATTCCTATTATCAAAACAGTCTTAAAAAATATGATGATAGCAATAACTCTTCTTTTCCTTTCCTCATTTGCTCGTATAGCCAATGTTGGATCAACAATGTCTGAAATGTGACGGAATTGTTACATGTACCGTGCCGTTAGCGATACCAGATGCTGCTACAGTGCAACACCTTCCTCGATCTCTGCAACGGTGATAATATGAGGGAATCGAAATACATTGCTTGACCGTTCAAAATGTCTGTAGGGTTAGGTACATGTAGTTCTAGTAAATCCTTTGCGTAGTTATCAAGTGATAAATGGGACATCATAGACCGATACTCTGTCATCGGGGACGAAATTCAAATCGAATCACATTAGAGTCTGCAAGTCGTATCAAGTTGTCATCTTACACATATTTGAAGGGAGATTGTAAATTACGCTATCACATTACACAATATGCGCAGTTGTAAAACAGTGGGCATCATAAGTATGTATCTTTAAAAACCTCTGATCTCTTTGATCATTGGCCGGTACAAATATACAAGAATCCAGTGTTTATTTGACTAGAATGATAACAGAAAGTACCTGAAAGGAGAAAGACGGTAAATATACATACTTCATTAGGAACTGTACATAAGCAGATAAGCAAATATAAGCAGATTGTTCCACTTAAAGACTTTGTTTTAATGTCTCTTTAACAAAGATTGCTTTATGTTATCATGATAGCTATGGAATTTAAAAGCGTTGTTGCTTACACAGTAACCAGATATTTCGTGGTTTTTGGAAACACCTGGGAAAAAAGATACGGCAGTTGGCAACGAACATATTCTGTATGGAGCGCTAACATGCACCTTATAATATGTCCGTTGCCATACTACCGTATACGCCGTCAAAAGGAAAGCCAATCCTTATATTTACATCCAAGCAGGTTGCTACGATGGTAACTCAAGTAGTCGTGGTTGCTTAGATAATATAGTCCTAGTGAATTTACATCGATATGTGAGTAAATCTAGAAAATCAACAGTGAACAACACTATTTTTTTTCCTTTCTTGGCAATTAAATTTTTAATTAAGTAATGTGAGATGCCCTTTCTAGAACATTTATATTCCTTTACAACGATCGTCATGTAAGAGAAATACCACACTGCTCATGGAGTGACGCGGTCGATGTCAGCATCTTTTTGTTGTGTAATTAGACAAAATGGATCCCCTAAATGTTCCATGTATCAACGACGCGATGGACGTCATTGGACTGTTATATCGCTGAAACGTCATATTTGAAACAAGCACCAATCCACCGAGCCTTTTTTCACTGCGTATACGCTAATACATACACAGTCAGAGTTTACTAAGCTGAAAAAGGGAGACTTGTAAATATTCTTATTTGGTGCTTCTTTGATAATGATATACTGCGAAAAAGCGATGCTTTTTTCGAGGAGACGACGTGAAAATGAACGTATTTCGCTGTGAGTAGAAAAGATAATGAAATGACATCGCCTGATGTTACGTGGTTACAGTTTGGATTTTTTCGGCAAAACCCCAGGAAGTGTAAAGAATAAACAAAAGTGTCAGCACATCAAAGTTAAATCCGAATCCTTACAACAGGAAACTTAGAGTTCTGGAAAGCATGAAGAAAGACCACCAAACAAACCTAGCCAAACTAACTGCTCCCACTCATTAATCGTTTTCTTGCACCACATGTGCATGAGAACGTGATACTATTTGGATTTGAGCTCGTTTTACCTAGCAGGTGACATCGACGAGGCTGAAGACATGTCTTATTCCGGAACACTGATGTTTTACTTCTGCTACCTTTAAAATGTTCCCTGTACAAATGGTTCCCTTGTTCATGTTTTGCCTTGCATTTGGTATACTTAAATATCAACGTTGTTTACCATTAACTGTCAGTGTATTAACACATGGTTGAACAAAATACCAACGAAGTTTGCTTAATTGCAAGTATACTGAAACGCTAGGTATATTATCGCAGTATAGTGTATACATTTACATATGTAGTAGCTGGTGCAGTACACTGTCTACTGTCAGTGTATTTAAGTGCTTGCTGTACTTAATACCAAAACCATATACTTTGTACTGCCTATGAACTAAAGCATTATTTATAACAAATTCTTACACAGTATAAAGTATAAAAACCTGGTTATACTAAATACCGACACAGTACACACTTAAGTGTCATTGTACTAAAGTTCGGATTTTACGTAGTACCAACACAATGTACTCCATACTGTCAGAGTGTTACAACTATTGTTGCAATATATACCAAGGCCTTATAGGACTCACACAACTAAATCATTACTATATATATACCAAATATTTTAGCTAATAACTTTAATATTTGAAGTTCAAAACTATTGACAACTGTCTAGATGCATAAATACATACCTTGCAAAGGCTACAAAATGACTTTTTTGGTAGGTTTAGTGGCATATTGGAGTGTCACAGCGCCAAGAAGTTGACAACCGGAAGTTTACAAGCAAAACCGGTGACCCAAAACAGAAACGCCCCCAGACATTTTGCCCCTGTGCAAATCCGCACACAGACATGGAAATATATCAAAGTATATATTTTTCAAAAGTTAAATACTTGAACATTTCATTTATCTAAAAATCTGTCATCAGTTCCTTATTAAACTCCTTCAGTGGCCCAGTAATTAGCCGGAACTTATTTCAAATAGGAACTACAAACGTATGAAACACTTGCTGATTGGCTGATTTAGTTGTGTGAGTCCTTATAATCATGTGGCATGTGTATATTCAAAATGCCAGTGCACTGAAACGCTGGCTGTACTAAATTCCAACGCAGCATATTGTGTACCGTCATCGTACTAAATACCCGCGTTTCCTGTCAAATCTATTGTCGTAGAAACACATCTAGTATAATTAGATGTGGACTTATCACGGGTGCAGGATATTTGTCGCGTCTGAACATCCCCGAGCGATGTCACCTTTACACGCACGTGTCAAAGTACGCATGATGTAAGCTTTAGCACATGACATGAGTTGATACAAACTTCACGTGCACATGATAATGTTGTTTGGTTGTCTCTGACATAATTGCTACTTGCGAGCACTGTATGCGTCCCATGTACTTTAACCTCGTCCAAATGTCAGTTGCTTAGCTGAACATTTGACATAAAACCCGCATAGCTAGGACCGGTCATCGCTCGATATGTCTCAACTATGTATATCGGCAATCTTTCTCGGAGTCGGAATAGTTTCGGTAATATTCTAGATGGCATCGTTGCGTGTGGCATATGACACAGACACGGGGCGAGTTTTACCGCAGATTGCTTACACATGCAGTCAAAGAATTCCTTTTTTAGAAAGATTTTTCTTCAAAAAGGTCGGTCAAGATTATTTCGAATCCAGTTTTGTTGCATTTCTTTAAGCAGTTTTTTCTATGAACCCCAGACGGGAAACGACCGCCCAACCATTGACCTCGGCGTTTATATAATTGCTTCTTCTTACCGAGCAGACTTATTTTAAATCGTGCGACATTATTTGTCATTAAAACACTACGCTTCCCCAATCATTTCAAGGACATCCCTTCAGGATCTGTAATAGTAGCCTGAGTGTTACATGAAAGCATTTCAATCATGCATAAAAGCCCCCAGCATGTGTTTGATTAGAGTTGTATAGCCAACTTGGTTTAAACTGTCTTTCAAATTGATTGAAAGTCATAAAATATTCAGATTAAAATAATTTTTTAATATAAGAAAACACGTGTTAAAATATTCGATATTCACAAATAAAATGGAGTCGGATTCTGACTGATACACTGTGTGACCTACTAGGCAAATATGCAATTGATCTTCTTCCGGTAATCAATGACGAATGGCAACATCCTTGTTTTAATCAATAATTTAAATAACTTGTTATGTACCGGGCTTACTACTAAGCCGTGCCAACATGAGCAATATCAAATTTATGTGTTTCCAATTTTTGTCACACTGGTAGATTTTGGAAATCGAAACTAATCCTTCATGCAACTTTTTTACCAAATAAAAACGCAAATGGATTTATTTATTTAACGCGAAATGTCAACTTAGTGAAATGCGATTTGTCTTTGAAGAAAAGATTGATTTTACGGATCAATGATATACCAGAGAAACAAATCCGTAAAAAGGCGATTTATTGACATAGACATATTACCATTTGTTTTAATTGATTCTTACTGTGTGTGTTCATGGTTCCTTCAATCCTTCATGGTTGATGTAGTCACAGACCAGGAAGATATTCACTTTGCTCTCATTCATTATTCATACACTATTTGAGAATGCTATACAAACGTTCTGAGGACCTGATCGATCTGTGTGTATGGCACGCTCTATGCTACGGTAACATCTCAAACAATCTCGCGGGAAATCATCACGCACGTTGACGTCGTGCTTTCCATTTGATACCGCCGAAGCGAGCCCTTACTTACCTGCACTGAAATCGAATGTTTTCGGCCAACACCAAGACGACACGAGAAAGGAACTCTAATTCAGCATTAGCTTATTTCCATAACAAAATCTGGTCAAATTCTAATGAGAAGCTTGAAAAAATGGAAACGAGCTTCTCTTCACAAATCAGTTGCACCATTTAGTTCCGATATTGGTGCCATCAAATGTTACATGTTTTAGCAGGGAGTGGGGCCCTAGGAATTTATTGTTGCGGTTTTAGTCACAGCATAGTGGATAATGACTTTGAGTAGTAAATCATGGGATGAGAAAATTATCTTGATTTTCATCTTCATTTTTTAATAACTTTGATTAATAGTGCAAAACCAAAATGTTTTTTTATCCATGAAAATATTGATAAAGGTTTCAACATATGTGTCAACCATGTATTAATTCACATAGACGAATTTTAATACGATAAAGGGGCGTTGCTTACTATCTTACTGTGTGATAAGCGTCAACATTTCGATGTTTCTCTTCTTGATAGCCCTATCCCTACTTCCTAATAATACGGTATTTACATGTCGCAGTTGATACGACATTAACAGGCTCGCCCCACATATCAAGATTACCACAGCATATGTTAAATGCTGGCGGACAAATTTACAACACAGAAATTGGAGAGATAAGCATTTATAAAACCTTGGGACATGTTTTATGGGCGCCATAATGATCGCATTTGGAAATATGCTGTCAGCGCATGTCAATACAATTATGCTCATGAGAGTGCTCTGTGGTTTCTATGTCTTTAACTCGGTTCTCTCTGTAAGGACGTGGCAATACTTGGATTTAATTTACATTTCCATGGCGGATAAATTCAATAAAGCAGAAAACGCTTACACTTCTGGATCACCTGGTCTTTTTTCTTTTCCACTTTGTTTAGAGTCCCTTTGTGAATCTTATTTTGTTCATGTTTTGGCCTTTTTCAACGATTTTGGCATCCGGATTACAGTTTTGTTTACGCTTTGGTATTCTATTTATTTATTTATTAATTTTAGAATTATTTTTTTCATATACTTTTGAAATTTCGACCTACTTTCCCTGATCCAGTGGTATTGTCGATAAAAAAGGATGAATAATTTGGACATAAATATTTAAAGACTTTACATAACAAATTAGGACAGCTCTGACACTGACCTAATAACCGAGATAACCGAACCAAACCTAATTGAGACCTCAGTCATTACAGTCAAACGCTTTGAAGTATATCTATCAAAGCGGGCAGAATCGTGTGCCTGCCTTTGTTATGGAGGCATCAAAACTCAGGGGAACGGATTCATTCACCAGTCAACAAACCTAACAAACATTTCCATTCCCCCGTAAGTGTGATATACTCGGACAGAACCGGAATGTGCTAACATGTATTTATAACTATCATAACAGCTCCTATTCTGTATTAGTGCAGTATACAGCTATCTAAAGCGTGCACGTGAACGACCTAAATAAAAATCAATTTACTTTGCCGCAGACCGCTTAATCTAGTGGCTCTTTGGCCAATCACCGTTGCGGGGTTTATAGAGTGCGGTGCCAAACTGTTCACCACCGGTCCCCCTCTCCCCTCAGTAAAGTGTGATAAGATATCATCCAGCACTTACCACTTCTCCCAAAGGCAGGCTACTACAAATTGGTAAATTATAAATTCTGATTCTATCACATCTTGTTTTGAATAAGGTGTTACATATACAAATGAAACGAGCTTAGGTGGCACACTCCATAGAGACGCATACCTTACAGACAGTACATTCTGAATTATGTAGCGAGCGTTAAAAAAATTATATATATTAACTTTGAAAATAGCAGTAAGCATGAACGTTTGTTACTAAAAAAGGATCTCTATGTCAAATAACCACGGTATGTTTGCATACAGCTGACGAGAGCTGAACTATTTTCTGAAAAAAAGCGTGATAATTTTTGGTCAGCATCTTAAATAGTAAATGCTATTCCAGGGCCCTTTGTCTAAAGGCTTCCAAAACATAAACTCATCAATATAAATATGCAATTCTGGAAATTATAGTCATCGCTAATGAACAGACATCAGTGAATTACGTTGTATCATATCGCAAAAACGAAAAGACTGACGGAACCGCATAGATTTTAAAATAAAAGGAAACGCATTATAAAACCAAGCCTGGTTCTCAGGAGGAGTAATCGTTTCCTCCACCACCAGCGGTACCCGTCATAATAGCTCCAATCATCATCGAGCACCTAAACTTTGGGATAGATGGTCGGATATTAACATCTCAAAATGCCTCTTTTGCAACAGTAGTGAGCATACATATAAAAATGATTTGAATATCGATAATTATAGTACCGATATTATATTATAATCGGAAAATAAATTATCAAATTGTACCGGTATTATGAGTGCATGTACCGATAAGTATCGGTATTATAGTATCGACCTATATTGGTTAGCATGTATCGATATGTATCGGTATTATAGTATCGACCTATATTGGTAAGCATGTACCGATACATATCGGCCATGATGTATCGATATACATATAAATCAGTCTTCTGTATTTATATATCAGTGTTAATGCCGTCAACATTAACATCAACCTGTCGCATAACTATGTTATATTTAAATTAGTGATGTTTACTGCAAAACCTGATCCATTACGCATATTATTTGAATAGCAATCAATCAAAAAAAACATTAAAACACTCTTTCTCAACCCTCACGCTTTCCGATTGGTCATTGGGTTGTTTTTAAATGTTGCGATTGAATCTCTGATAAATTATGACTTATGTTTCAAACGTTTGTTCTCAGGAATAAACGAATTATCAAACTGATTCCATACAGAAAAATATCAGATTCACTCCATGTGACGTTAGTATTTGATTACAAATCATTTAGAAAAATATAACCTAAATCATAGCATCATAAATCAGAAGCTCGAAACCGCGCCATGCATATTTACTACACGACATCAAATGGTTACTGCCATGTTAAAATCTACCATTGAGCAGTGCTTGACACAAAGGATTGAAATAATTGTACAGTAACGCCGGGAAAGCACACCAAACATTGAAGATACAACCAACATTCTCCATATAGTAGGAGTATTCAGACAAAAGGGATTTGGAAATGATAAAAAATGAATGGGAAATACAGAGCTATAGCGTCTTGCTTACTTAAGATCGTGGCCTTTATTCTTCATAATTAATTTTATAGAAGCTAGGGTTGTTGGTTCGGCGGCGATGGTGCGGCGGGCGTAGTCCTACGGTCATACATAATGTAGTCAGGTTTCAATTTTCTATCTCCGTTACTAGCACAGGACGAATGCCTGACATTCAGTCAATGGGTCCTATATCTGTCTTTTCATACCATACACATGAAAAGAAATGTTTACATTCAGTCCGTGAGGCAGATAAATTATTCCATTTTTGCGGTTGAGAAATTCAGCAGCTATTTTTGTCCGTTTTCATATAATTTCTTAGATAGGCCGGAGCTATCTATATCAGACATAAGGGCCGAAGACCTGTGGGCCTGATATAAGTCGAGAGTCAATCTAGGCAGTAGTTTTATATTTTTGAAAAATCATATTACACACAATTTATCCTCTGTAATTGATGTTGATGCATGAATGTATTACAAACATAGGATAAATACAAAATCCGACGATGTTATTTTCTCTAGTGATGTTTTCTATACTATTGGTAAGCACACCTAATACACCGACGTCAACTTCTGCAAACTTCACTTCTATTTTCCTTTTCTTTTCTAATAATTTATTGTGTTTATCATATTTGGTTAATTCCATAATTATGTTTGCTTTTGGGTCCCACAACTTTTTCCGCAATAACATTTTTTAAAGACGATCAAATTATCAATGCATTTACATGGCTTCCCTTGTAAAAGAACAAAAGAGTCAGAGCAGGTGTTCCGGAAGGGTAAGCGCCTTTAGCTTCATTGACGATAACTGTCATCTCATTATTGGTCTAATCGAAGCAATGACACGTAGTCTAAGCGCAAACCCGGATAGGAACAAAGAAACGGCAACACCGAAGCAACTGCGACACGTAAAAACCGTATGTTCGGGAAGCAGGGATGTTACTTTCAAAAAAGGAAAGTTCACTATCATAAAAATCTAAGTCGTTATTCTTTTCGATCAGCTAGGTAGTATGCCTTCGATGTTCGTAAAGGGATACTTAGATCACTAATAATTATAAATGTAGAATGTAAACACAGGTGATAGGCAAAATAGCTGTCTGCTCATATCATTTATCAATATTTATTTCGAAATTATAATCAAATCACTCCGGCTATATCGGACACTCTTTAATGGTCACACAATATAGAAAACTAATTCCACTAGACGGTAAAATGTTTTTCTATAGATATTCGGATAACAAAGATTAGAAACTCACAAATTAAGGTCGCATCTTCCAGTTCAACAATCAAAAGTAGCAATCAATCACACCAAGCACCAGCAAACTTAACAGGCAATAATCATTGTACAAAGTCCTTTTATCTTAAAGGAATTGCCTTCCACTATTCCAGATTTCACGGGTCTTCACACGATAGAGAGATACGGTTTTCGGGGTATAAAGGTTACTGCATCATGGATGGAAACAATCAATGGAGATCATAAGGGGCTACACACAATTATAGTTAATGTGATATATACGAGACAGGCTGAACATTTCTCCCTGGCAATCGTTCATATTGGTATGGCAACAGTCCCACTGAACGCCTAAACAGCTCTCTCTAAAATCCCACTGTATGCAAATATATCATGATTGCATGAGACTATCACTGGTTAATTGGCAAAATGTCAAGGAAAGCGAAGATACTGTCAAACATTTTACATTTTTAATCACCTGCAATGTTCCCGTAAATTCCTACGTTGCAAATTGCCAGTTTTAAACTGTATAAAGCAATCCCACCATTGTCCCCATTTATCGTTACTTCCGGTGATGCGATTCTAACTTAATTGTCTTTGAAAAGTAGCTCTGGTGCTACTAATATAATAGTCTAGTATGCAGGCTGCCGATGACCCATATACGATTGTTGATAATGCGTATGTTCTTTTATTGCACGAGTTATTTACTCTACTAAAATCTTGTTGAAAGTTTGAAACTCTACACAATTGAGGAAATCGAAGAGAAATTGGATGCTTCATCTTTATTTTATATACTGTGCTACCTTATACATGATACCTGTGATTTGTGTTATAGTTAAGGCTGTATGTTACCTTACATATTATAGTTGTAATTTGTGTTAGGCGGATCATACGTAAACTTCCTGATATTTGAAAAGGAAATATAAGGGTGATCATTGGGAATTCCTTTAAAGATAAGTAACATATTATGTTTTATGTGAAAAAAAGTTTTGAAAATGGTGTAGAAGGGGACAATTCTCTTTTGTGTCAATGAAAATCATGTAAAAAAACATCCAGAGTAAAGCAACTGGTGGTTATTTCACAAGACAGTAGATATTTTATCGACTTTACCGGCACAGCTTGTACATCACTAGACTAGAAGATGTTGTGATGATATATTAGTCAGGGAAGTCCGGAACCAGCTCCAGAAAAGACTACACTTCATTAACAGATTTCCCTTCTTCATTCTTTTCATTCATTTATCAAGAATGTAAAATATCATTAAGAACAACAGTCGATTATGAAATATTTGGAAACATATTTTTTTCTAAATAACATATATGTCAACGTCATGTTTGGGATGTTTGAGTTATCTACATTTCAACATATCTAATGCTTTCAGGATCGGCTATGTTGAAACATGTCAGCATAGCGTCTGATTTCCACGACGATCATGACAAGCCGTATAGATTTGTGTAAGTTGTAAAGTGTTTCTTGTCACATTTACAGGGGGGAATCATTTTACGTCAAAAGCCACTGAAAATTGGCGTTGTTCCATTGCGCGGTTTTCCACTGCAAACTCCTTAGTACTGGTTCTGCATCTGTTATTGATTGGACAGCATCAAAACGATATGTTGCAAGAGCGCGTATCAAAACCACAGGTTTCTGTTTTTTATCTTTATGTTTTGCACGTTCAAACATCTGCCTGTCTGAAAGGGTATGACAATTTTCACTTTCTTGTCAGTCGCTCAGCATTTCAATTCCAACACAAGTGAGGGATTATATTTCTTCAGTATCTGCAGTTATGGCGATGTTTTTGTTAGAAACCTGACTTTCGACTGATCCCATCGCCAACAAATGGAGTGTACCAGCTACATCGTTATACATGCAGTTCAATTTATTTTGTTAAAACGCACAGTAAATAAATGAGACGTATATCAATTTTAAATTACAAATTCCGGGCCAATTATTCAAAGCCTGGTTTAGGATTTCCGTGCCGCTATCAAATATTATAACTTAGCTTTGAAAGGCTTTCTGTGGAATTGACTAAAACTTTAACAAATTATTTATCAAAAGAAAACCGTACCATTCATGAAACAAAAAAACAACAGTTGCGCTACAGTCATATCCAAAACGAAATATTCTTCGGAGGTTACTCTGTATATATGAAAATCTAGAGTGGTACTCTATAGTGTTTTGTCTGCAATGACACAGAGATCATTGAATCGTTAAGCAATGCAATATGCGTTTTTATATGCATCAATTGCCCGTTCAAACGAAATAAAAGTTAATCTGCATCACATTATTTGGTTGTGTGGTATAGATCATATTATTAACCTTGCCTTAAAGTGTACAATCAATATAAACAACCACAACACAATCTGTTTACGCTTGCGTTAAAGCTGCAGAATTAGCATGAAAGGTGATACCGGTTTGCCTTTACGCAACTATATATCGCGGGAAAAATTTAACCTAAAACTATTTCTTATCATTATCAATAGAGTTTTCCTGCCACTAATACAGAAAAAAATCTCCTTTTATGCAGGAGAGTGTTCCAGGCGAGAAAAACAGCTCCAAATGGAAATCCGCAACTATAACTGGTGCAATGGTTATCTTAACCTTCAATAACTCATCATAAGCAACATAATAACGCAAAAATGTATTATTCATCACTAAAATACATGTTTAAGGATTCAAAATGATAGTCAGGACACATACACAACAATTTTTACCGTTTTAAAGCATTTATTGAAAAATAAATTTAACGATCTGAATCAAGGGCTCCTTAAATTAACCAATTCGTTCACTTTGATATGTACATGTACGTGTCTTGTTGGCCGGTTTAGGTATCACACTACTATTGACTTTCATTATCACGATGACTGCCGACAGAAATTGTCAAGTTCACAAATTGACATTGACCTGAGTAAATATGAAGGTGGCGGCCTGTGCATGTTGATTATAAACATAACGTGACGTTCTGTAAATTATTAATTGATACTAGTTATCATTGGGGACTTGCTTTTGTATTTTTTACTTGGTGACACAAAGTGAACAAAATAAATCTGCTGCACCAATTGCAACATTTGGATCTCCATACATGTGTTTCTATTAGCTTCCTTACAATCTTTTTGTTTTCTAGTGCCTTCCGTGGCACTACTGCAATTTTGACTTCGGTGTTGAACGATCGCAAAAGTTAGGAAGGCAATGAGTTCTGACTATACAGAAGTCCTAAAAAATGAGTGTAGTTATTCCTGGATTACTATTTAGGATTTCGGATAAAGGCAACAACTTGTAAACCTGTTGTCAGTGTAATGTGACTGGGTGGAATCAAATTCTGGGTGTCTTTGGCATTTCTGTAAGGTAGCACCATAAAGTCGGCATCATTGCACAAACATATAATCTGCAACACACATACACACATGCACGCATACATGTCAACCACAGAGGCATGTCCTTGAATGACCTTAGCTGTTGATAGGACGGTAACCTATAAAACCAAAACTAGTTTCCTCAACTTGATTTCAAAGCAGACTTGTTCGCTGTGCCTAGCACTATGTTGGATTGGACACGTATCAAAAGACGGGTACCATATGTGCTGCTTGCAACACTTATTATTCCGTAGTGCCATGCTTCCCCTCTAGAGTCAGAAGAGATTCATGATATATTTTCTTTTGAATTCGTGTCGCTGCGGTAGGAGTTTTCTTCTCGTAACTACTTTACTAAATTATTTTTTTCGGTATTATCTTTTTTTTAAATTGTTATTTTCCTGTTAGTTGTTTTTTTGTTTAATTTTAGTTGTGTGATTTGTTGTTTCAATTGTTTGTTTGATTGTTTGTTTGTATATTTACTGTTTTCGGTTTCTTTTTTTTCTATTTTGACGACATTTCATCAGATATAAAAGAAACAATGACTAGTAAATTAAACCATCCGATTACAATTTGTCCTTCACAAAGCTGCTAAGCCACTATATTCGGCGGTGAACAAAAACGAACAATGTTGTGGTTTCTATAAAAATTCAATTGATATTATTTTTTTAATTGTGTAGTTATTATTATTTGTCACTGAACGAACATATTAAAAATATTGGCTTCTGTATGGTGGCATCGCAATGAATGTTCCTGAAGTGCAAACCTTAATTCGTGATTTGAAACTAAAATCGAGAAATAGTTTGATTCATATTTTTGTCACTTTCACAAACATCTTCTCATTATGCTTTTCGGAATATTTCAATTTCTTTAAATCTTTTTTCTACTATGAAAGTTCCATCAGACGTCATGCGTTACGTACATTAATTGTATGAGTCAGCCATTTTAATCATGGTTAATGACCGACATTTTAAATGTGTTAAATATTTAATAGGAATGTTTTTGGCAAGTTTGTAGAAATGTAGAATATCGCATGAGTGGAAAAGCAGATTTTTGAAAAAAAGGACAGAAACAATTTTGCGTGTGCTACATGTAGTTGCGCTCAACATTTAACGAAATGGAAATATATTAAGAATCCTCTTTTCCCATTACAATGTGTTTTGGTATGGACAAAAGGAGCATCAATTTAGTTGCGTCTTCGCTATCTTGGCAAGGACATGTGATTATTAAGCTACAATCGACTCTTTAATGAATCAACAAAATACAATCGACCTGGTGTACATTTAACTAGTGAACAATTGATGATACGTTAAATCCTATATTTAACCTACACATCACGAAAATAATTGGCGAATTTTAATGAAATTTGTTCAAATGAATATAAACATTTATCGATTAAAAAAAAAACAAGGTTCACAATATTTTTTAATGAAATGAATGTGGCAATTGAGCTTCCTATTTTGTAAAAGAACACTGGAATTTATAATGGGGTGCAGGAACCGCTTACTTCTTGGTGTCTTGGTGTCTTGGTGTTTTCTTAGTGCCTGTTTTTATGTAGTTTGATCCTTCTTTTTCGTTTTTAACGGATTTTGAGGTTTCGTTTCGCTCTTTTAGATTGACACTGTAGTGAATTCTTTAAGATTCTTATTCTTAGAAGGTATGGCATAGTATACAGTTTTATTACAATATCAACGAGGCCCCGATTCAAACCTATCAGTTTTTGGCTTTGGGGAATACCATCCATGCCATAGCTGTATCATCAACACCAAGTGAAGTTCGGTCGAATCCAGAATCTGTCCCATTCAAACAGGTTCTATTTTCAAAACAATAAGTTTTGTATTTTCATTCTTCTTAAAGGCATGAAATGTGTTAGAATAAGAATATATAGAATTGATTAAAATGCACGATATTTGAACAGAGAAATAATGAGTCCACTATGATATAATGCTTCTTCGCAGAGCTTGTTTAGCTGAATATTATCTGGTAATCATACAAGAGGGGACTCAATTGCGTGAAAAGAGGGACTACATTCTCATACGCATCACATATCCTTGCACTACTAGGCAGGTTTGTGGCAGATGTAAATTGGTCTCCCGTGCATAGCTATTGGAACGCACTGGTGTTGCCTAACCCGTCCTATTTGTTCTAGGATCGGGGATTAAGTAAATACTCATTAGAGTAGGTTTTATTGTACCTAAGTGTCGTTTTATTTCTATGGGAAAATCTTCTGGGTCCCATTTGTAAAACTAAACAGAGTTTATTTATTGAACAGCGTTTAAACACAATTAATTGATTCATTGTCAGGAACCAAGCCGGGCCTACTTGTGATGGTAAAAAAACTCTTGAAAGGCTGGGTTCAATGACAACAGATCCAAAGTGAATTATGATGCACACTGAATTATTCTATTCATCGTTTTAAATAGAATTCTGAAATAACATTTAAATGGTTTTCTTTTTAGAAATATTTTAACAATGTTTAACGCATGCCGGAAATAAAAACAAAAACAGTTTTCAATGTATAGTTATAGTTTCTGGCAGTGGTACGGGGCTTCTGAAGAAAGTATTTTGTAACACGTGGTACGGGGCTTCTTAAGAAAATATTTTGTAACATGTGGTACGGGGCTTCTTAAGAAAGTATTTTGTAACACGTGGTACGGGGCTACTTAAGAAAATATTTTGTAACATGTGGTACGGGGATCCTTAAGAAAGTATTTTGTAACATGTGGTACGGGGATCCTTAAGAAAGTATTTTGTAACATTTGGTACGGGGCTTCTTAAGAAAGTATTTTGTAACACGTATACAAAAGTATTTTACAAAATCTCGCTACTCATCCATACTTCCAATTCGCTAGGAAGAATCGATTTAGTTAAATGTTTAAACGCCATGGCATCTTGTGGAGATTGCTTAAAATCCTTGATAAATTGTTATTCCAAATCACTAGTTACCAGAATAATGATATATCATTTCGGTGGAGTACTCGATTGCAAATCCTGGCCTGGTACATTGGTATTGGGTTTCTGTCAATGGATGATGAATCGAACGTGTGATATCTACTTCTGAGCACATCCTAATATGCATCATTTATCCATTTAACCATTGCTATCTCGGTTCCTATACCCTTCTTAAACACATACATTGGATTGCACTACTTCACGGGGGTATATAAATAACAAACATGGTATTTCAGACCAGCGTAATTATGATTTATATCTCACTAAGACACATTCTGGTTTTGTGCTCATGGTACAAAATAAAGATGAATGTTGCAGGACTATTATTAACTTAGCTTGTATTGGTACCAGTAGTTTTAATAACGCGTTTTTAAATTGAACTCGATAACGGGTAGCTCCATCATTCAAAAAAAAAAAATCATTAAAACTGCGAATAGCACAATGCACTTTAGTAATTTCCGGCAGTTTTTCTAACAATAATAACATTTAAATACTTAAACTGAATAAATATTCAACAAAAATCATAAGTAGAAATAATTAGTACGCCATACATTCATGTTTGATCATAATAATAATGCAACTTCATCATACACACTGGAGGTCGTAAAGCTGTAGTTTCAAAAGTGCAGGACAAAAGTAGAACATATCTGAAAATAGCTAGAGTATCTGAAAATGTAGAAACGACTGCACCAAGGACCGGCACTGAGCCGATAACATTCTATATTATAATTCAGAAACTCTACTAAAATCTATAGATCATGTTGATATATGTTACACCTTTGTTGCTTATTTTAGTTTAGAATACATTAGTCCATTAAAAACCGTCACGGGATGAATTGTTTGTACGACATTTTAACGCTCCAAGAAATTCTTTCTTCTTTACAGGACATCTAGAGTTAAGTTAATATTCATCGATTTTTTTATCATTGAACAAATCTTCTGAAAACGTGATATTAATATCAATTATACATTATGAAATTAATGTTTTCGTTTTATTCATTTTGCAGGCAGACGCACTAACAAAAGAAAAGCGTGAAGGTAAGACTTACACGAGTTTATGTTTATTTGATATACTATTTAGTGTACAGTGAAGTATTCGTTTGACATATCCTTTCCTCAAATTGTAAAACTCCATATCTATTGTTATATCTTAGACCGTAAATGAGCAATTCACAAGTAGGCATTCATCGTACTTCCGATATAGTTATATATTTATATTTGATATACAGTGTTTGTATTAACGATTGTATATAAATAAAACACTGATAATTGGTTACTGACGACCTGCAGGCCCTGTTCCTTACACATAAACCAAAGACATTCGTCTCTCAAAATCGTAGAGAAAACATTTAGTTTAAATGAAAGGAAGACCATATGACGAGAGAAATGGACATTTTATAACATTAATTATCGATTTTATAATAACTGATATCTTCACTGCAGTAATAAAGGACAAGTTATCCCTTCACATGTGAAGATAAAACTTTAGTGTTGTCCTGTCTGAATGGCACTTTTTATTCACCGCGTCGATTTTCAGTTTCAAGTTCAGATGAAGCGACGGCAGAATGAGTGGTTGCTTTGGTACACTTTTGCAACACACAGTATGGTATTTAAATAGATACACAATTGATATCACGTTTGTTTGGAAATCTTACCAGATAACAGCAGCAAACGAAAGACTTTGTTTTAGTTAACAATGACGCTCTGCATTGTTGTCAAGCGTGACGTCATTAGAACCTGGTGTCAAATTTAAAACAAGCTACAAACTTCCACGCGGTTATATTGCATCGATATTTGCGTCGTGTTACTTTAAAATTGAAAATTTAATGGTTTTCCCGTCAAATACCATTATGTTTCACCCGTATGGCAAATCATAGCAATATTTTCACGAGTACGAAATATTGACATTCGGCCATAAACTAGTGAAATATATATCGTATTTAACGGGAAACCATCAAATATCCTCTCAATACGCTTAAGGATTCATTTTCAAGCTTCATTTTGCAATGTCAGGAAGTATATCTTTGAACTACTTGAATGTATAGCTTGTGCAATAACACACATTGTGACGTATCACGTAACAATGATATGACATCAGAAATCCACAATCAAAGACACCCATCCTATACTTACAGGGATCACGCCGAAAACAATGTCACACAAAAAGGCAATTTCTATATGTAGATAAGGACATTCAAATTCATCGGGAGTTGGAGCTTCGCCGCAAACAGATGTTTATAGCTGAGCGTTTCTTAATGACTGGCCTTGTTTCAGTCATTAAATTGTCATGTCGGGTGACTAATCCGTTCGTTGCACAGGGCTCTGACACATTTAACTTGAACTAATAGAAGTTTAACTATGATTAAAAGGATGGTACTCCATTGATTTTGTGACGAACATGATTCTGGAATCACATTTCTACCACGCGAGGAACGAAGACAGTATTAGACTGTATCTTAGTTGCCAGATAGCGCGTGCACATGTTCTGCACACCAACCACGTTATAATGAATTAATGCCACATTGCAAGGCCAGGTTAATTGGTGCATTTTCATGACGTCACTGGATTCTTTTAATATATTACGTCATATACGATGCCAATACTGCGAATGGTCGCACGCTTTATTGATGGTATAGCACTACGTTCGCGATGGAGGCCATCGTCCAGGGAAATTCCAAGAACAGCTAAAACTATTTATTATTTATAGTGACCTCCGGCAATCAATTAGATAGGGCAAGATCGGTCGTGTCTTAATGAAGCAGATGACGTAACCAAAGAATTAAGCGGTAAATGCCTCCCCAATGACCAATTAGTTTATGGGATTTTCTTTGTGTGACTTAAAGATTAGGTTGCATCAATATAAAACATTTACATGACAGAAACAGATGTCCATTGTTCAGGTTGTGGAAAGACCTTTTATTAAGGATCCCTGTCCCACTACACGCTATAACATCCCACTATAGTGATGTCATGTTTACGGCAACCTCCCTCTAGTTTCGTTATGCATATAACTATAGCCGGACGGGACGACGGATCTATAGCTGATCAGGTTTAGAACAATTGGTTGGAGCGATCACATAGCAATCAGTTTTCCAGGGTTGGAATCCGAATCTGACCGTTTTTTACTTTAAGAAACGCTGTTTTTGTTGGGGTTTTTTTTATTTCATTTGTATTATTTTTTCAAAAGTGATTGGTTTCTTATCAGAAATTATTCATTGAAGCTATTATCATGCCGATAAAAACGTTGGATATTTACAGTTTTTAATCATTTTAGTAGTTGTGTGGGGATTCCTATGAGCATTAAATGATGTATGTCATATTGGAGTACCTGAACGGTGGGTTTCATCGTCTGTCAATGTTTCTGTCAATATCGACCTCATCTTCAGTTGATATTGTTCTTGGTTTTTACGATAAAATCATGGATCAATCTCATGAACATATTATACGTATTTAGTGTGCAATTCTATTTTTTTTAGTACAATTTGATCATTGTCAGGAAGTGTCTTAGCGGGTTTATTAGCGTTTCCCTCCGACATGTCGTGTACATCTGTTGTCGATGACACGAGGTGTTGCCTGTTAATCTTCATAGTATACTTCCTCTTGGTAATCGACACGTGTGTTCGGCGAAGAATGTGAAGTCGGAGAGTGAGTGGTATGGTAATCTGAAAGTTGTATGTTCACAGTAAACCTTTTAACCTACTTAGGTTGACTTTCAGGACGATAGTATGGCTAGTAACCCAATAACGGTAATTGGCAGCCCAGTCGCGACAACATGCTGACAATTTCCGACGCATTTTATTAACAAATAACGTAACGGGAGGACATACAGAATATTTAATAAACCGAAACAGGACTTTGATATATCAGGAAAAGTGTTCGATTCAACAAAATGTAAATGATGATACACTATGCAAATTTCAAAAAGAGTGAGTGTCCTACCGGTTTTGAAAAAACGCCAAAACTGATCGTGTGATTAGAATAACGGCCTATCATCATGGCTGCAGTTATAAACCAAATTTGGTTTATAAAGAGAGCCTGGCCGTCGTAAATAGACATGTGTTATGTAAACTCAAATTCTATCAGGCATTTGTTTTCGTATCCAAAAAGTATATTCCATGGAAAATGTTACAGCATAATGGACTAGTCATTTTAACGATTCCCACAAAGAAACAGTTATTGTTGTGGTCTGGTTTGGTTCAGATGCCGGAGAAACGATTCTTCTTTCAGTCTACATCAATAGTAACATCTATCTTTTTAGTATTGATATTGATTTCAACAGATGTAAATAAAGTTAGATTCTTTGGTCCATATTGCAAAAAAACGCATCAAACTGATTCCGTTATGAATAATGAATTATTATAGGCGACGTCCTCTATTAGATTGCAGCAGACTGGTAACTTGCTTATCGGTCGATGTGTTCTAGAGAGGTAGCGATTCGATCCACCTGTCTGACATATTTGTAGTTTACATATTTACATTGAATTATTAAACTCAACTGAAAAAGATAACATTGGAAAACTTTAATAATATCAAATATATATAACATCGGTTTTATTGTACACACATTATGATATGATGCTACGTTGCATCTGCACTAGCACGTTATATATATTTATTGACCTAAATATGATATTATAATTATATTAGTATAATACAAATACCGATAGCAAAATTGGATAAACGTTGTTCTTCAGGACGTCACCCTTAAAGCATTAAATAAACTCAACGAACATGTATTTCCCTTACAAATCGTAATCCCATTCTCAGTTTTTGAGATTATGAATTCCAAGCATACACATGCACACACATTGAAACACGCATTAAAGATTATAAGTTTGACTGTTAGAAATCGATGCGCGACATCATCAACAATAATGTACAAGGCGATGACGTTTAAACTAGCTTTTTCTTCGGCGAGAAAATATAATATATGTACAACTTGTTACAATAGGTTGGGATCTTTCGTTCCATTTTTCCAAAATCGAGAAACCAAATTGAGTGAGATTGACTGATGTAGGGAATTATACTGGTAGTAGAAGAAGAGGCCGATAAAAACTTTCAGTGCTGTGTGGCTGTTTCATTGCCAGCCTGGGAAGACAAGCCCAATTTTGGTCCTTAATGCAATGTAATTGCTAGAAACTGGGACACAGGCCAAAATAGCAGAACCCATAAAATTAAAAGATATCTCTCGTAGATCTTATTGTACGCCATTCTTTCAAAAGATGCCGTGTTACAGTTTCTAGAAGGAGATAAAAAAAAAATGACCTGGCTTCCATTGATGATTTATCTCGAAATGTGAACATGTTGAGGTACAAAATTGGAGCATCGTCTTGGTTTAACATCGACCTAGAGTCACGTATCGATTGACTTCGTACAAAAGTATCTTTCTAGGTCTACCATAGGACATTCTCATGTGTATATGATTACATCGGAAATGGTCGAAGGAGAGGCAGGGTGTCATGTAGGGCGCAATGACTGCATTCCTCATGGACGCAACATGTAAGTGGATAGCGTGATCCGTGATTCGGGGTGGGGTACATAACTTTCTGTAAAAGTGTGATATATTCAGTGTGTATATTTCTTTGAACAGTTGCCATGGATACTGGAGTGTTCGCTTTCACATCCTTCAGGTTACAAGAGGATTGGTTGTTTGAAGGTTGTACATTGTAAAGCATGACCTTGCCAATGTGTGAATAAAAGAACTATGTATGTCCATGTAAAACCGACGTTAAAACTATTTGACTAGTCCCATGGGTGATGCCTCAACAGGCTCATATTGAACAGGCGTTCCACAACCCACAGAACTTTGGGAAAAGTTCCAAAAATATTCAAACGATGAAAATGGTTTCGAAATTGGCGTCTTTGATATTAACAGCTTTTGTGAAGGTTAAGAAAGATGTTTTAATTGCAAAGTTAGATGTCGACTAATGATCTTGTTTTGACTAACCTCATAATTAAGAATTGCAATATCTATTGAATAAAATGTACCTTTATCTTAAAACATTAATAAAATATGCTCCAGTTTGCTTTCTGATGTTGGTATAGATGTAGAGATTGTTTTCTTATTTACTACGCGTCGACTAGTTTTTTAAAGTAAGTTTTACTCGTTTAATATTTTAAATTCATATAATAAAGGGGGTTTTATCACCCACTCTGCTATATCAACGGTAGTTTCGACCAAATTTGACTTGCACCTGTTTGGCGTCTATCATAAACGATTTGTTTTATAAGGACGGACCTGCTGTATGCTGCAGTGAAATTCGCTTTTAATGATAAATAATGTTACTATTTAACTTTTTTAATTCTATTCCAAATTGTGTCGTTTTGGAAGATGAAGAATTGTTTAAGTCACAAATTTGAAATTTCAACTTTTGTTTTAAAAATAAACGTACATTGTAACACACACAGGTGATTGGACCTTCAGTTATTTAGCACTCGTTGAATCTATCTGGGTGTTTACTGCGCTTCTACTTAAGCTGTATGAACGGCACCGTCTATTATTTGTCAGAGGACCCCATAATCTGTTCCTACTATCTACAAAGCTATCACAATTACCATCGTTTTCGGTCGGATCTCCTCTCTGAAAACCAAAGTGATGCTTTTACAGGTTTTGGATAAAAAAAAATCAATAGTTCACGGTCTGGATCCACAACACTGTGGCAACTTGAAGAAATATAAAAGACCAATTTCTTTTAGATGAAATAAGAGTTTTCTTTAAAAAAGAAAAAGATAACTTTAATGTCAATCGAATTCTTGCAAGAGTTACTTTTGCAATGGTACTTGAAACAAACAGTTAAGATTGAAAACGAAATATCAGCTTCCGTGTACTAACAATGCTGATATTACAATGACTTGGCCTCATCCGCTGTCATGCCTTTTAAATTTTAAAGGATGATACTTTTGTACTGAGTTACCATGGAAACCGGGTCGATGCGGGAATTTAAAAGTGTCTGTTGACGGAACGTGTTCGCTATGGTGGTTTACAGATGAGAGGAACATGTCCTGTGCTGTCGATAGTGTTACGTCTCGGTTGTTTGAATGCTTGGCTTTTTACTGCTTTCCAAAGGAGAAGGTCGTTCACTGATGGTTTGGCGGCCATTCGACGGCCATTTTAAAGCACCACGCCACTGAATATCGAAATTTTGGGTCGGAAACCAGACACAAACCGGTCTCATTATTCTGTCAATGGAGTTACCAGAGGTTCCACGGGAGGCATAACTTTGAGTAAAATTGATGATTGAGGTAAGATAAAGGCTTCAAATTTATGAATCAGGAGCCACATTAACTCTACAGAAGGGTTAAATAAACGCTTGATGCTTTCTCTGATACTATCGTCCTGTGTCTCAGGTTTAAAAGAATAAGAAGTATTCGTTTTCTTAGTTTCTTAATGTAATTTTTATCATAAATGTTAATTACAAAATAGAAATAGATACGGATACGGAGCAAGTAGTATTAACGATATATTATGCTATATCTTACGATTTTCCATTGCAGTGAAAACTGCATTACAACCACTGAAAATGCAATTACTTCAACCAAACGAACTTTTGCAAACCCTTTGAGTGACAGCATGCAGCACCATTGATATTTTTATGATAACATTATGATAATGTTCAGTCGCAGAATCCCAAAATTTTAAAAAAAAACATCGATGCTGTAAAATTGAATAGAATACACGAATGTTTGAAATACATATTAGTTATGTAGTTTTGCAGCTGTGTCTGTTTGTCTAATAACATTTGTACATATCAAACGGCCCAGTAGATGTTTATCAGTCGACACATATATTGCATCAATGTAATTGTACAGGCGCCGTTTCATGCGTGATATCGCTATTTGAAACTTATTCCAGTGCGCGCTTGTCAATTTCCTAATACACGTATACTCAAACGACCAAACTATCAAAGCATGTATCCATTAGCCATTTTTGGTTTAAATGTAAAGGACCGCGACCAAACACAATGGCTTAGTTTTGGGAGGGCGTTTTTTAGGAAGGGTGTGTCGGGGGAGGAAGTTGTGTTAGGAAATGGCGTTTGGTGGCTATTCTAGTAGTTTGGTAATTTTTTATTTTTTCATATAAAGCATTATCTCGATAAAATGCAGGAAAGATCTTGCCTCTCAACGGGCTGTAATTACTAGACCATGAATGCAATCAAACGCCAATCGTTTTTCCTCAAATTTACACGTCAAATATATGCTCCCTAACACGTTTGATTGTATACTGAAAGTCTCAGAAATTATTTAAACGATATCGAAATGTTGAGCAGGTATGGTCAAATGACGTTTAAATGAACATTTATTTGTTTTATTGATACAAAAACGGATCATTAAAAACATGGATAGGTATTTATATAGGATTATGCAATTTTGTAATTTGTTAAACAGATACTCCAAACGAAAATTCGTTTTAAGATCCCTAATGGACAAGCTGTATATTACAGATATACAATTTTAAGTATACGACCAAATCTTGAATTCTGATACTGATTCGGTCATTAAACACCTGGTAGTGAGCCAACAAACTGCTATTCCGTCTTTGCGTATTGCAGAGTTATCTTCTCTTGGGAGCAGGTACTGATTGTTACGTCACTTGTTTGTGAGAGTAACGTCATCAATTTTTGAGAAAAACGACGTAATTTTCTCACACAAACCAATGACGTAACAATCAATACCCGCTCCCAAGAGAAGATAACTCTGCAATACGCAAAGGCGAAATATAATGTTTATGCGTGTATTTTATCTCGTGAAGCGCCTTTGATTGATATCGGTATAATTATATATTACTATTTAGAGGTATACTACACCTTGTACACAGACCCGATCTGTTCAACGTTTACAAATAGTTCTTCATGCCAACATTGAAATAACTAACATTTTGCAGCAAAACGCTTACTCTATTCGTGTTGAGAACAACCAATTCAGAAGCGATTTGATTTTGTGTAGAAACAAATGAATTAGTATAAACATTTGTATGATAGCTGGAATTCGTGAATCTCTTTCCTACCTTTTTAAATTGAAAATATTGATACGGAAAAATCTCAGTATTTTACAGAAGCTATAGTTAAGGGAAATACGTTCAGTACAACAGAAACGTGAAGAAAAGCGGACAATAAACATATTTCATTTTTAAAAAATGATGATATTTGGTTGATTTAGAACCACTCTGCAGGAAATCATGGACATCGTCGTATCGGTCCCAGTTTAATTGAGTACAGACTCGACCTGCCGTGTTGCGTACCTACCGAACATCCAATGTGACGGAGCCTTTGTGTGGCAGGTTCCGCGTGCCATTAATTATTCAGGGTATGTCTCTTCATCGCATACTGTTTTGTTTATCGGTACACACTCGCTATCTGATAAATCTCCATTACCACGGAAAGCTTCCTGGAAGTTCCGACCTCTCGTCCCGAAAATTCCCGAATAATCATAAACAATGCAGTCAAATTCTGCCAACTCCTTGTCAACTTGCAATTTTGACGTCCTTGATTTTCCGGTAAGGTATTGCAGTAGCATGCGTTAAACATACTCCAGAACTACGTCAAAATTCATTCTGAACAAACAAAAACTTCTTAGAGTAAGATGTCGTTTTTCGTGATACATTATCAGCGAAATATCGCTCAAAAACAAAGAGTGACCAAATTCTAGTATCAATGCGTATAAAAAGTTGTATGCGAAAATCCAAAATTTGTCAGATCATCAATGATTGAAAATTGTTTGCCAAACATGAACTGCATTTGAATGATAAACCCTTTTAGTTGCCGAGCGTTACTATCTGGAACGTTTAAACTGTAGATCAATTGTTTGAAAACCATGCCAAACGTTGTCTACTGAAAATACTAATCTTGAAGTGTCTGTGTATATAATGTTTGAACACTTTTTTTCAAATTCTATACAATTTGCCGATCACGTTTGTAAATTCCCAGCAGCAAAAACTTCTTCAGAAAACAGTGCCAATTACATCTTCCAACATATCCTAATATTTGAAATATCTACATTTAAGAGAGTGGTATCGCCCGCAGATCAGTTTGTTATTAGTGGTGTTGTCGTATGCAGCAATGCTAACTACGACAAATAGACCATTTTTCCAAGCAATTAAGACCGACTCACTGTTACAGAATTAGTGACAAAAAACGTGAAACCAAAACAAAAGCTTTTACGATGAAAATCTCTCGGTTCCAAAAATAAATCTTCATCAGCAAAAACCACGTGACCGACTGTTGTCACAAAATGGAGGCCAAACAGTTACAATGACTATTAGGTGTTGTATTAAAAATTCCGCATAAACTGATTGGCAATGTTGTGAAAGTTATGTGAAGGTCACCGATGACTTCGCGTGCAAAGGGCGAGGCTTTTATGAGCGCTGTCTGAGGTCATTAGGAGACGCCGCGCGCGCAGGTGTCAGGGATGTGTTGCTCATGAAGACAAATTGATCACCATAGCACTATTTACGTCTTCTCGTAGGGCTTCCGCTAACAAAAGATAGCTCCAAATACAGGAATGGGAAATCTCGAAGCCTTTCGCAATCATGTCAAGAAGCAAGAAGACTTCGGAATGGGGGGCAATCCATGATCCATGAGAGGTAACTTGATGTCATCTACCTAAATTGCACATTTTCTGATTCTATTTTGAATATAGGAAACTAACTTCTGGAGATTTCCTATAAACTTAGCTGTGAAATAGTGAATAGGAATGTAGACCTTGTCGTGTGAAGTCAGTGATTCTGTGCAATGTTAAATCGTTTCAAATTGGATAAATTTACATTGTATGTTCCTGTTATTAACAAGTATTTGAAACCGTTAAAAGTTCCAAACAACACGCCTGTACATTTATTTTACTTCTGAGTACACTTTCGTGTGATCGGGAAGTATCTGGTTGAGATCAAACACAACCCATTGAATGCTCTCGTAGGACAGACATAGCTACGCAACTGGTTCTGCGCGGCCTCGAGGGAGCACGCCAGTATGGTGGTACTGCGCCAAACAGCGATCTGGCACTGCCGTTCGTCTCCGCCTGAGGACGCCCGGGACATCGAGAGATGCGTCTTCCGTACATGTGTTTTGTTACGTACAAGCGCGGATATGACACGGGTCCTGACGACGTCAAACACATGCTCTAACGTGATGTCTATCAGACAACTTGTGTTTCGTTTATATATGGACGTTTCAGTGTGAAGCGGTTGTTTTTTTGGCAAAAATCCATTCTTTTAAAGTTTAAACAAAAAACTAGATAGTATTAGGCGTCAGATATGTATGGGTTTTTAAAACTAATAAGAACGTTTTGATAGTATAATAGGTTTGAATATGTCATATTTGTTCATACATATGTGTTCTATATAAGTAAACTATATCAATTAGTAAGTCATTTGAGTTAAAAAAAAAAACATAAAAAAATGCTTAATTTGGATAAATGAAACCCAGTGTTGTACTGTTTGGGAACTTCAGGATACCACGATATAACACTATACCCTTATACCTTTCTGAACATGACCGCATCGAGAACATGTGTCAATTTTATACTAGCGTTAACGTTCCAGGGTGGTGTGTACATCATGCCTGCCTGCCTGCCTGCCTAAAAGGGCCAAACATTCAGACGTAAAAAGGTAGGTCTTGATATCCTTCTTGAAATAGTCAGAGTATTTGATTTCCTGGTAGCAGATAGTAAGCCATTCCATAAGGTGGCCGAACCCTCCCAAAGCACCTGTTGTCCTAGGTCACTGTACGAGATTTCGGGGAACACAACAAGGAGTCGGTCTCCTATTGCAGTGATCGTCACGGCTGATACAGGATGACAAGCTCCTTTAAATACTAAGGAGCTGTTCTCCAATGAATATTCTGGCTATTCCGTAAAACATAGGAACCATAAAAAATCGATTTTATTCAGCAAAACGTTGGGACCATGAAAAATAGACCTTATTTCCGCAAAACCTAGAGACCGTGAAAAACAGACTTTATTCCGCAAAATCTAGAGATCATGAAAAATAGACTTTTACGGTAAAATTTGACCTATCTCCAACCCCTTAACCTTTCTTTCATTTCAATGTTTTACTTTTTCCCTTACATAAAATTACTTCTAATTGTCACCCGTAATACTCATCTTGCGTTTTCGAACAATCATAGTTTATACCATTTAGATGGTCAATGTCTGCCTTTATATACACCATGTGTTGGACCATCACGTTAAGTTTAGTTGAATGTTATCAATGCATTTAGGAAGAAGGTATTACTAACTTATATTAAAGTACGTCCAACCCTGTTGTACAACAGGATCTCTAAACATACAATACTGTTTGTCGCTTCCCTGTTGTTATCTCAAAATCTTTAATCTTATTTAGGTCAGCCCCGGCCTCTTTAGGTGACAATATTTGTAGTCGTTCTAAGTACTTGACGGTTCTTGCTAGTCAATGTACGGATTTCGTTCACTGATATATACCAGGAAAACGGTTCGACAGCTAGCAAAAGGACAAACACTTTTCATAATCAACGTTGCTTCGGCCATCGGCAAGTCATTTAACTAAAACCCTCCTGGTACCGTGCTTACCTCGATTGACCCTTTTGGTCTCATTTCGATATCGACTCTGGTCCCCTAAGGCTCGTGCTGCCCCCGTTCCGGAGGAAATGACAGGCTGTATACGCGCCTTAATGCAACCATTTCTTTCTACATGGAATCCATTTGTATTTCATAGTCGTTGTTTAATGTGAGCTAAACTCGGTCACTGTCTACCGATATGGGGGAGGCGGGTTGCGCTACCATTGAGAAAACATGGTGTGAAATTACTAGCGAGACGCTACTCGTCTATCGGGCAATTTACGTTTAATTGATTCACGGAGGCAATCGGGAATGCATGCGACTTCAGCATGACCCGATACAATAATAGTTAATGAAAGCTGCATGAGTATTTGACTTGGATCATGGATGTTCCTTCCTTCACGGGACAGGACAGAATGTGTTGTGGGGGAGTAGGGAGGGGGGTCAAAGGCAGAGTCAGGTATCGTTGTTCGGGATTGCTGTCAACTATACGGTAATCCTGTTGTCAGGGTGTTATAGATTTTTATATGCACTGATTGGCTAAAAAATGTGTCCCATAATTAAAAACATGCGCAGCTTTTTATCCCCACCTGAGCGATGAATTGAACTGGCGTTAACCCGGAAATACCATATCAAATTACCGTAGCACGTACTGATATGCTTCCCTAACTTCGTCATTTCCGGTTGTCCAACAAAACAATATCGAAGTGTTACCGGAAATGACGGGACCAGGAAACCAGACTAAAGAACGTGTCACATTGCAATGCTAGGGTCATGTTCCTTTTAACGTTTGAATAAATTTATAAAGACGCTTCCGTTGTTTTAGTGTCCGGGTCACTGAAATGTTACAGACTGGATGCAAAGAACGTTTCGAGACTATATTGTAATTTTCTTAAACTCAAAATTAAATTAATTGTAAATTTCATTCTTTTCAAAATACACTTTTCGATTACAATTTGAATTGTGAAGTGAATCCGACCGTTAATATCTGTCTGCTTCATGAAACAGCGTATAACTGGAACGGATATCTAGCGTATTGAATTCTTACTAGTTATTTGATTGATTTCATGATTTTTCCGATACTGCTATTTCAAATCCTTGTTTAAAATGTGTTGGTTATGGAGCTTTTTGGTGACAATGAACTCATCGTCGGAAACATTTTGTTGTTGGAATGCTAAAACTGTTTTGGATAACGTTGCGTCAATAAAATTTAGCAGATCATCAACACTTGTCTTTTATTTCCGTTTATTCAAATGTAATATAACAACCTGTTAATACTTGACAATTACATTTTCCACTGTGTGTTAACGACACCGGATATTTCTACCAGGCTGGCGGTGATGGTGAGTTTTTTTTTATATTTTCCTTATTTCAGAAGCTTGTATGTTCTTGGGACTCTTTGGATCAATTCCTCACATTTTCAGCAATGGCTTAAACCAGAAAGAACATTCCTATGTGGGTCAATATTTCTTCTATACTTGCGCGCACGCCGCCTGGTATCGGCAAAAGTGATACTTATCGCGTGTCTGAATTAATATTTGTAGTGGGTTTTTTTAAACAAATTTCACAATCTATAACTTATTAATATGTATGTGCATTACATACATTTATCGTATTTTCGAACTCGTTTTAAATTATGTGAAATATGCTGACATAAGTTCATAGCATGGTACGGCGACTTGTAATTTGCGTGATGTCATAGAGTAATCTAAAAACAAACTTTCAAGTTGCTGTACAGTTCGACGAAATAATTTTGACGATATTTCATTTAATACAATGCTTTCACTGACACAATGAATGTGTGTAATGTAGATAGATCTTTATCTAGTTGTAGGCAGTAAAATGTGTGGAGTGTACTACAAATGTTAATTCAGACACGTGATAGTTATCGATCGTAAATTTTCTATGGTTTAAGTAAACGCTGAAAATGTGAGGTATTGGCCCAAAAAGACTCAAGCACACGACAGCCTCTGTAGTAAGGAAAATATAGAAAAAAAAACTCACCTTTAACTGCAGTCCACCTCGTGTGATCACTGCCTACCTGGTAGCAGTATCCGGTGTCCTTAACACACAGTGTTTCAACTTTTAGATTTCTCAAATTCGAAGATTTCCATATTTTCTGCCTAATTCCTTATAGCTAAATAGACATTTTACTTGCAAATTTAAATATTTAAATACAATTTCATATAATTTCAAATGTTTTGGGTTTTCAAATGAGGTTTTGTTGTCACGTCTGTAGCCATATGCCCGGTGTCGCTCTTGTCCTTATTTTATCATACATGTTACATAATTATGCGGTCATATTTTCCGTTTCTAAAATTTCATTGTACGCAATGCAATATGTGACATGACGCTGGCATATTGAAAATATATTGCCAAAGATTTGTTATTGAAGCAATAAGTCATACAATAGGCCAGAATAATAATACCATGATGTAATAGGGTGATTACATGTAATATTTCATGTTCTACATCATTTGTATGTATACATGTCTATTTGTCTGTGTCCACATCGTTAAGTGTGTGTGAAAGAGATTTATGTGTGTTATAGGTTACGGGGAGTGATCCTTTAATTACTTACCTGCAGTTCTATTTTTAGATTGTATATCACATGACTTGCATGTGATAGCTGTCCAGCTGTTTTTGATTCAACTATTATAATACCCTTTGGCCAGTTTGGCTGGAATCTCCTTGTAAGGAAAGTTAGTACTCTATAGCATGCAAAACACAACAGACCAATTTTGATCAGACATTTTGGAACAAAGTCCTGAAAGACGGACAGAGAATTTGTAGATTTATCACTTACATATGGAATGACGGAGTAGCGGTGACCGATTGTGTATGGTTGAAACGGCTCTGTGCCACACACAGAGTGTAGGTGTTTTAACCTGCGCCACTACTGAGTATGTTTCCGGATCTACTGCCCGATACCGGGTTCTAGATCATATCATTTTAGTCTGTTTCATCGTTTTCCGGTTGGGCCCCCAATAAAGCCGTGTGTCAGCAAAAGTGTGTTTGTGGTTTTTGTCTCTTACTGGCGCTGTGTGGAGAAGTAAAGAACCCACGCCAAATAAACCCGGTCACAATACAAAATATAAAATGGAAGGAATTGGAAAACGAGCTTGGAATTCTATTAATCTCTTAACGTTTCATTGAACAACATTTCTTTAACACATTACATAATAATTCCCCTAAAAGTTGAATCATCTCCATGGTATACAGCACCCGTATACAGGTTCTCAAAACCCGTATGTTTCAAAACGAATGTTTATTTCTAATGTAACCTTCTCATCGGGGAGAATTGGTCCAAGTCTTTTATGGACTATTTTCTTTAGACTGAAACCTTTTTTTTTTTTAGCTTCCACTTACAGTGGGAAATGTCACAAGGCTCAAATTCCAGCACGATCTTCATCTGAAACATTAACCAATCAAGTCTAAATTCGGTAACCACTTGAGCTCAAATGGTTCCACGGCAGTCTTAGGGTCACTAGCTTGTTGGTATTACCATAATGGGAGATATAACCCAAGGTACAATGTAGCTATTCACGGGGCGCCGCGTAGTAATTTGGTTTCAGTTTGATCTATTTATTACCTGCTGAAAAGTATCGGCACTACACTTGTTGTAACCCGCTTCCAAGGAAATGCTTCTGGAAATCACAGGTAGATACTATCTACCGTTTATAAAATTTGTCAGTAATTAAAAAGGTTTAGAATTGAAACCGTTTTGAATTGTGTTACCATACTTGTACCGGCAATATGGCCGTCCCGTATAGGTATATCCATTGTATTGTGTTAATAAAGATGATTACAGGAGAGAGAACACAACCATCGGTCAATAGGAATATCATCTTTCCGGGGTTAACAAATAATCATGTTAACCTTAAAACAAAACAAGAATTGTATAATGACGTCACTTCAATCGCAGCGTCATAATGCTCTTAGCCCAATTCGATACTTTTCTTCTTGCGATTTTCTTAAGTTGCACCGTGTTTAATGATAATTTCTTTTCTAATTTTAATAATTAAGGACTTTAATTCTGTGAATATGTGGTTACATGAACCTGAAAAGAGATATCAGATTCGTCTTCGTCTCGGTTTTTACATCTATTTTTCCAGGTTCATATAACTACATACATGTATACACCTCAACAAAGGTCCATCATGGATAAGTATTAGAACCAATATCGTGTATAACCAACATTATATCCCATCAAGCAAGTCTCGACTAAAGCGGTTTTCATATGTAGTGGACTATTTTATCGTGTTTGTATCAAATTGCATGTGTCTGCTGATGACTGTTGCGTGAATGCCGTTGTCAGTCCGCCCATATATCCATAAAAGCTTCAGTCGAAATTATCTAATTTAAAATGACTTTCTTGTTTGATTGTAATATAACATGACAACCAAAGTGAATTATTGTCACTCTGTGTCGAAAAGACTGTTCGTTTCATGTGTTTGTTTTTCATTCTCAGCTTTCGCATGTTCGTTTTAGGAAGACTAATAAAAATAATGTCCTTCAAAAATATCCTTCAAAACACATTGTGTTCAGCACAACGACACAATCATGTTTGACAAGAAATGTTTAAATTTGATAATATTAACACCGCAGGCTTCTCGGTCTAACCTCTAACACATCGTATTCTGATATTGTTATGGATATTGTGAAATCTTCCTAAACAACATGGACTAAAGCGTATACGTTCGTCTTATTTTGATATTATTTTTTTTTGTACAAAGTGGTCACTTGTTTGTCTGAAAGATTTTGATGCAAGGAAAGTTAATATGGATGAAATAATTCAAACTTTAAACAGAGGCAAAATGGCTACCACACAGCGTCAGGGAAGGAAGATCATTCGGAATCTGAATATTTAGAAATCCGGAAAAAGGAAGATGAATTTAGAAAGTTCTTTGTTATGATTATAATTTTCTGTTTCAGAGCTCCGTGAGGCCTTCTATATGTTTGATAAAGATGGGGATGGCAGAATCACCGCCTCAGAACTTGGAGTCGTGCTTAAATCCATGGGTCACACACCAACCGACACAGAGTTACGGGACCTGATTCACGAAGTAGATGCTGACGGTAGGTGCCGCTATAAAAAGGAGAGCATTGCTTTTAAACTGTATTTATAATGATAACCGGAAAAAGGACGTAATGCCCCATAAATGAATCAAACCATCATTTTTTTTAAAGTGCATGAATGAACATTCACGAGATATTTGAATTCATGATCGCCTTTTGAATGAATGCGATAAAATATATTTCTAGCTAAAAAGACCTCGCTTAAATGTTTGTTTGTTTTAAACATGATATGAAGAATATGGTTGCAACGTCGATCTGTTCCCGACAAGGTCGGCGCCGCTGACACTACGTATGATAGACAGTCACAGGGGATTTACCAGTATCACCACAGACACTCGAAATTAAATTACCACAAAGTGTTCTCGTGTTATTTTGAACATGAGAGATCCTTCGAGATATATACGTCGTTATAATTAGCACAAACGACGACGTCATGGCGGGAAAAAAACTGTAACTTGATTAGAGTTGATTCCCCTTCTTTTTACCGAAGATTATAGGTGGCGCCAGAGGACCACTTTACACTTTTCACTGGAGTATGTTTTTTACAGAGAAAATGCAATGCCTTTTTGTGTACAATTTATTTCTTTTTTTTTAAATAGATAGCTGCAACTTAATTGTATTTTAAAACGTACTCTGACACAAAATAAACTGAAATCGATACAGGTAATCTCTATTTCATTACAACCTTTGGATTTTTCGTATAAACAAACGTGACATCAGTGCTCCCAAGTGTACTTTTATATCGTATTTACGACATTCAAAAATCTGGAAGGAAATTAACCTTTCCTTTTAAAAAATACTGCGAAGCGATATATTCTAAGATAAATAAACTGATTGACTTTAGTCCTCCAATTTATCCTAATGTGTAATTGAAGATTTGAATAAAAAACAAACACTGAAAGAATACAAAGCTGGCAATGAAGATAGCTGTATTGTACCTTATTAGTTTTAAAAGAAAATATCACTTTGAACATCGACTTAGACTTATCAGCTAGGTATACCGTCCTTCGACCAATATAAACAGTTTTCTAGTGTTTATACATCTAGTATCTGATTTGATTTTTTAAATTGCTTATCTAATCGACCATTCTTTGGTCTCTTGTTTTCTTCAAAGAATTCTTATATATATATGTAAACAACGTGGTAAGGCTATTGCGTGACACAATGATTTTGTATAAAAAATATTTATTTGTAACGGAAAGGACGTAAGTAAGTTGCAATAACTTTTTGTCCAATCCATTTGTCTTTTGGTGGAATAAAATTGATTTTAACTTTAATCATTCTTTGGAACATGTGGTTTGTTATATCTACCAAAGATTGACTCATTTAGATTTTACAAGTCTTTGGTCGGTTTCTTTTAGTGGTCACCTGGCAATCTATAAATAAATGTGTGTTTTGTGAAAATGATTTTTTTCTTTTTCCTGTTTGAAAAATTCGAATTTCATTTAATAGCACGTGTTATGGTACAAACTTTAGTTTAATTATTTCTTTATTATTTCTTTTTATTCTATAGATCTTGAAAATATTTTCTTTTCAGGAAACGGGACGATTGAGTTCAACGAATTTTTAGTGATGATGTCTAAACGGCTGTCATCCGACCTGGAGAAACAGGAATACGTGGATGCCTTTAAGGCTATGGACCAGAACGGAGACGGAGTGATAAGTGCTTCCGAACTCCGTCAAGTACTCAAATCCATGGGCGAAAACATCAACGATAAGGACATCGGCGATATGATGAAAGCGGCCGACATGGACGGAGACGGAAAAATCAACTATGTCGGTAAGTGTCACGTGACCATCTACACTAAAAATCACTTAAAATTCATCCGAAACACCTCGGGCCTAATTTATTTGCCATCACGCCTATAGACAACGTATTCGAAAATTCATTTTTTTTTTTACTTCTTTTAAATTTCACCATACCCAAACCCCCTTCATAACGCCAACGTTTCTCTGGAATTCGTGGCACTCTAACGAACGGGGTTTAGTGGTAAAGGTGGGTTAGCGTTGTGTTTAATCGTGTAGGTAGCATCGCAGGTTATTTTTGCAACAATTACAGTCTTTATATATCTCACAAAAAATGAATTTATTTAATTAGTCTTCAACGACTTTCCTGTGTTGTTATTTATTGAACATTCAGAAATTCAAAAATAACCTTTATATACATTGAAAGAGTGAAATATTAACAAAAAAGGACGTTAACCCATCTGTAATTTTTTACAAGCAAAATATGTGGATATCTTCCGGATTCTTAAATTCCGTATTTACGGTTCCGCGGTATCTATGATTAGTAACGACGTCAGCATGACAAGTAAGACAATATGATGTTAGATGTGTGTAGATGTCTGAGTCACAAATCCCAACAGTTGTCATTTTAACTGGCTTATCTCGCCTGCTATGTCTGTTCCATTTGTACGTCTAGTCGAGTATCGACATATGTAAGATATCATTTCAGATAGTGTTAAACATACGTATACAGTCAAACGTTCTCGAAAGATATCAATAATTAATAGAACTATACATATATAAAGGAAACATTCATCACAAATCTTGTCAAATCATTTACATTTCTAGCAACGTTTGTGTTAGGTGTTATTCTAAATGCTCAGCCGGTTTTCAAGAAATACACATTTTTTTGCCTGTTGTGTTTTGTGTAAAATGATATTGATAAATGTTTGTGTCTCGATGAAGGGATGACTGCCCTCGAAAGTTTGATACTTTTTGTTGTTTCAACTGTAACGATTTGTCCTCGTTATACGTGTATATATCTGATATTTACATCACTGATTTGATATAAACTTACCGTAATTAAGATTGGCTTATATTTCCATGGTGACGTCATTCTCTTGAGGCAATGATGTATTCGACAAAGTTTTGAAAGTAATATATTGCATGTCACATGTTATACCAAGTCATGAATTGATATTGGAGGTGCATCCCCGATTTATACAAAATTGCTGAAAGATACCACGAATAATAACATCGATTAACATCGTACTCTCATTCGGAAGATTCTTCAGGGGTTTTACACACTTTTTTGGTCGGTCTGTGAGTGTAAAATTGAATAAAGAAAGAAGCTATAAAATGTACGTAGTTATTCGTGGTCTCATTCTCAATGGTAGACTGTAATCTCGAAAAGTACTCGAAACGCGTGAATTACAGTAAGTCTTTGTATCCGCATGAATGAATATAATCTATGTTAATTTTACTTTCAGAGTTTATCCAAATGATGAAAAACCGGTAACACAACACATCAAAATGCTAATGCTGCAGGATAACATCACGTGACCTTCCGTTACCTGGTCTAGGGTTTTCAAAGACTTATCATCATAGTGTTCTTTATCCATCGTTCTTTCTCTCTATTCAATTGATCTTCTTATATCTTTACAATCGCACGGACCGTTTAGACGTTTCTTCGGATATGATTTAATGTTTTAATCTTATTTAAACGCAATTATCTCATCCTTTTGGATACTATGCAATAGACAAATTTTGGGAAAACGAGGACTTTTTCACCTTTATAATTATATAGTTTTACTATTAGAGACAGAAGAGTGTCATTCCAAGGGAAATAACTCTCATCATCTCAAGCCTGTGGAAGCGTAAACATCCATTCTAAAGCGATTTTCATCTTGGACCTTTAGTTCAAGAACAAACCATTCTTCATTTTGGATTTGTCCACAATTGTCTGTACAGTTGCTAAAAAAGCAAGGACCTAAATTTTAGATGTTTCACTACATTAATTAAACATTGAAATTTGAATTTTGAAATTATGTGAAAATTGAGCATTCCGATGGAACCCTTTTATTATCGGAATGTTGTTGAATTTTCAAAATATTTGCACATGTTAAATCATTACTAAAAACACCAATTCTTCAATAACTTCCGGTTTTGACATGCTGAGTTACAGACCATTGGTATATCTCATTCCGGTAGATGTCCCCATCAAAAAAATGGGAAAAATAAGGAAAAAGGTTCGAGTCTTATTGGATATTGTCAATTTTGTTTGTGTAATTCCGGGCGCAAATTGTGTGTTCAGCTGACTGGCGATTGAGTGCTGAGCCAAAGGAATGCGCTTTATATGAGCAAGATCCTGTATTAATGATATGTCTGTCTTCCCCGTGCTGTGCCCGATTCGAAGGAACAAGGCGACAAGCATAATGTTTATTATTTAGTTTAAGTTATAATTGTCACCATCCTATAAAGTATGGTATTATGCTGTCAACGAAAAACTGAATCAAACCTCGAGAAGTGATTTGCAATACCTTAGTACTTTTTTTTTTTTTTTGTCAGACTGTGAATCGTTTTCTTATAAATTATTCCAAAAACAATTTATTTGAACTAAGGAAGGTAGCGCACAATTTGAAAACAAGACTCTCCGTCAGTCTAATTAATTTTCTTATTTCTCTTGCTAAGGGAGGTAACTTAAACAAATGTTTGTTCGAATTATATTTGGGAAATATTATGAGAAAATTGTTTTAAAATATAACAAAAAATATTTCATAGGCAAGTTTTTATTTACAGAAAGATACAATGTAATTGACTTTTGACTTTTGTTGATTTGTAAAGCCGAATGGAGGAGAGGGACCGTGATTTCGTCATGGCTCCTTTACACTTCCGTAGACGATTTACCA
This sequence comes from Mizuhopecten yessoensis, assembly GCF_002113885.1. Lineage (NCBI taxonomy): Eukaryota > Metazoa > Mollusca > Bivalvia > Pectinida > Pectinidae > Mizuhopecten > Mizuhopecten yessoensis. The sequence continues at coordinate 680,114 of NW_018403528.1, read as the reverse complement.
ATAAAATGGCATTCCAGTTACTCTTAAAATGTTGTTTTTGTTTTGAATTTTTGTATTGCATGGAATGAACTCCTGATAATTTTGATGCGAATGTGAAGTCATTTCTATGATGTTAGATTTAACCTGATCATCACAGAACTTACACACCAGGAAAAAACATACCGAATCGTCACAACCAGGAAACAACATACCGAATCGTCACAACCAGGAAACAACATATATAATCGTCACAATCAGGAAAACACATACCTAGTCGTCACAATCAGGAAACAACAAACCTAGTCGTCACAACCAGGAAACAACATACCTAATCGTCAGCACCAGCAAAACACATACCTAATCGTCAGCACCAGGAAAAAAATTCCCAACCGTCAGCACCAGGAAACAACATACCTAGTCGTCACAACCAGTAAACAACATACCTAATCGTCAGCACCAGGAAAACACATACCTAATCGTCAGCCACAGGAAAAAAATTCCCAATCGTCAGCACCAGGAAACAACATACCTAGTCGTCACAACCAGTAAACAACATACCTAGTCGTCACAACCAGGAAACAACATATATAATCGTCACAACCAGGAAACAACATACCTAGTCGTCAAAAACCAGGAAACAACATACCTAGTCGTCAGCACCAGGAAAACACATACCTAATCGTCAGCACCAGGAAAAAAATTCCCAATCGTCAGCACCAGGAAACAACATACCTAGTCGTCACAACCAGGAAAACACATACCTAATCATCAACACCAGGAAAACACATACCTTATCGTCAACACCAGGAAAACACATACCTATTTGTCAACACAAGGAAAAACATACCTAATCATCAACACCAGGAATAAAATATACCTAATTGTCAACACCAAGAAAAAATATATCTAATCGTCATCATCAGAAAAAAAAACATACCTAATCGTCAGCACCAGGAAACAACATACCTAGTCGTCACAACCAGGAAAACACATACCTAATCGTCAACACCATCACCAGGAAAACACATACCTAATCGTCAAAACCAAGAAACAACATAATATTATATAATCGTCACAACCAGGAAAACACATACCTAATCGTCAACACTTGGAAAAACATATCTAATCGTCAACAACTGGAAAAAAATATACACGTTTAAAATATACCAAAGCATCAACCAACACATGCAAACTATGTCAGCGTCTATACATAAGGACAAACTATACCACAACGTCAACTGAAAAAGACGGAATATAAATTTCAACATCATGACATTTGGACAAAATATACAACACTGTCAACACTCAATGTCAAAATTTACCACAGTCATATTTCGACAAAAAATACCACAGCGTCAACACACTAGGACAATGTTTACCACAGCGTCAACACACCAGGGCAAGGTTTACCACAGCGTCAACACACAAAGACAACTACTCAACAACATAAACACACATGGGTAAAATATACCACATCGTCAGTTTGTGACGAGAAATGATTTCAGAGGAATTATTTTTCTTCCGTCCCCGCTTTGACCACCAACATCAATTAATTTGAGAATCAGAGTAAAACACAGAAATGTGACATTGCTGGATCAAACAGATTATGACCGACAGAACAAAGTAATGGTGTTTGGATCTGTACCGGAAACGGTTTCTGCCACACATGCGCACACTTTATGACGGCTCCTGTTACAAGCAAGAGATATCTACGATTTGAAATACCACAATACACATAAACAAGGAAAAGAGCATATTGCATTTAAACCTTCCAAACTGTAATCAGTTTCAAGAACAGAAATGTGTCCGACACTATGTAGCATCAAACAAATTGTTTTAGAAAGAGGGTTCCGAATAAACATGTTTTCTTTGATATTTTGTTGGTGATTACAGATACACGACGGCTATGACGGGTTACACTGTAACAGTAAAATATTATTATCTTACTGTACAATCTCTTTTAATAAATATAATAAAAACGAGTTATTTCTATAATAATTACTAACAAATTAAACCTAAATTGAATGATTAGTTAGATATATTGAACGACACATTCAGCTAACGGTAGTGTTCGTAGTTCAAAAGCTTCACAGACCAATATACCTTACCGCTCCGATGATGTGTTGCTGCTGCGAATTCATTGAAAGACATTGACGCTATACTTATCTTCCCTGATGACCGTACCCACTGCTGGAGTAAGATTAACGGGTGTAGAGAAATCGAATATCGAAGCTTAACCAAACCACACTAGACATCCCAAATACATACTGACCATCTCTGACTCGGCCAGTAGACGAACGAGATTCGACAAATGTACCTTTCTCTATTCAATTGGTTGCTTGCCCCACCTTGTCGTCAACAGGATGATCGTTTGTCTCATCTCTGGTATGGCTCCTGTCTTTTTAAGGTTCTTAGAAGTTTTACAAGAAGTTTAATTCGAGATGACTTTATGATATTTGAAAATATATGTGGGTGGTCGGGTGGTGCAGTGGATAGCGCACTTGACTTTCACCAAGACAGCCGGGGTTCGATCGGAGGTGAAAAGGTTGGGGTCACCTGCCCGACCACGTGGGTTTTCTCCCTCACTAAGACCCTCCACACGCTAACACCCGGGCCAACAAGAGTGATTGATATAAGTTGAAATAACTTGTTTCATAATTGTTGTAAAATAAATAAAGTTTATATTTTATTTATTTGAAAATAACCCTATATTAACTATATCTTGTTAAAATAAAGATTAACACGTCATTGTAATTAATTGCTGGCATCCCAGAGTATATATGTATAATTAGAAAACAGTAACAACAACGCCAGATGTTCATTTCAGGTATGTGACGTTTATATAACGCATTGAAACATCTGGTCTAAATGGGAACACGTATTTGTAAATGGAAACCATAATTCCAGCTAAATAAAGCTAATTGTGTTTCCTTCATTTTTTATTTAACCACATCAACATGCTAGATAAATGTAAATGCATTTTGGAGACAGCTCGGTTCCCTGTAGTGTAAAAGGTATATAATGGCGGCTGTACTTCATCATGTGTCTGATTTCGTTGTGACTAGCTGGATAATTACTATGTCATTGCTTGTATAGCATATTGAATCATGTTAATTCGAACAGACATCATTTTTATGTTGGTTACGATTTACATAACAAAGGTGTCACGACTGCTGGTGTTGCCATGCACGTATCATTGCAAAATTATTGCTATCCCGACTCGATGAACTAGTTTTTCTAACACTTGGCGACTTTTTAATCCGTCAACACACCTTAGAATAGTATTGTTATCACGTGTCTTGTAATTCCGGTTTTCATTGGTCAATAGTCATAAAAAAAACTATTACCTGCTGATAGATACACCTGTTCCGAAGACATTCCGGTATTATTGATTCTTAATCCCATTTTAATAAAGCAACTTATACGTGTATATATAAGTAACAAAAAATAAAGTTAATCGCGTCAGTAATTTCCCTGATGGTAGATGTCAATAGAAATGTAATTACAGAACGTATGTGATCTTACGGTAGCTTGGAAAGAACATGTGATAAATAGAAAAACATGAAATATATTGCAAACGCAATATTATGTGCGTTGTTACGCAACATAAGCTAATTAATATTAATGGGGTTTTTTGTTTGGAGGCAAAATTGTCCATGCAATTACGTTTTGCCATGTCTTCCCTGAAACAGTATTATCTTAGTAAGTAAAGCTGGAAAATTAACCATAAATCAACACACCCGGAAAAATCGGAAATGGAATTCGATATGAAGACAACAGTAAACACGGAGCCCCCAAAACAAACCAACAATGTGTCAGCAGTCAACAACCGAACACCTGTGAATAAAGACATCACCTTTCTATTCCAGGAACGTATGTAGATCAATGATAAAAAAAGATGAATCACGGCAGTACTGTTCTATAGAATGAGATCTTGTTAAGACGACAGTAGTAAACGTATGCAGCGTAGATGTAAACATGTCCGGTAGAAAACCCTGGGCCTATATTCATGAAACTGATTATTATGCTCAAGCTTGAAATTTGTGCTGAAGACTAATTTCTGTAAATTAAATTGTAAATTAATAAACAAATCTTATTTTGTCCATGATTTGGAGAGAGAAAAATTGAAGATACTTAAACAGAATACCGTTTTCAATGTTTACATTTGACTTTGTGATTGTTTGAAATAATTTCAGCTTGTTACAAGAAAGTTGGTTTTAGCACAAAATACATGCTTCAGCATGAGAACTGTTTCATGAACATGGACCCAGGTTTAATGAGAAATAAATTATTAATAGGCCAACTCTATCATAATATTTTCAGACAGAATTGGCGTACTGACAAGTTTGTCGGAAAGTAAGGAAAGGTTGGGTGACCAAAATTCCCATTCTGTATGTTCATGTCGACGTATGAACCTGCAATCTGATTAAAATCATCTGAATGTGCCGCGGGCAGGGTCACGTTCAAGTGACCTTTAGATGAACCAATCAGAGGCGCGCTGGCAAAATTTTGCCAGCGAATCGGAATATCATGGTTGACGTTTCTACGACGCCAAGGAAAACGTACCCATTGGGTAATAATTGCGTAGGCAACACCGCCATACAGTCTTTCTTCTCTAATAAAGCTTCGAATATATTTTTCTGTTCGGGTTTCAGACGATCAATCTCAAATAACTTCAGAACTTTCGCATCATTCTAATCAATGTCCGCCATATTTGTTACAACTCGAGAGCCCTTTTGAAAGAGTGTCTCTGATTGGTCAAAATTTAATGAGTATTTATAAATATTAAGGTCACCTGAACGTGACTCTGACCGCGGTACACTCAGATGTTCAGGCGTAGTACGAAGTTAACGAATCCATGTAACATATGAATATTTGATCAGATTGATGAACTTGAGGAAGGAGAGATAGCTGTTGTGAGTACTAAATGGGTATTTGGATGCTGTAAGGACTTATCATACATGTACATCAGCTAAACGGAAGGCTTTTGATATGTCTTTATGGTTATTTAACTAGTCCCAACGTACGTATATAGAACTGTTTTACCGTGGGAATGACCTCTGATGTAGATGTTGCTTGCTCAGTTTTTGTTGAGGCATAACTCAAAAACTCTTTGTTCGTAAAACATGATTGTATTGTTCTCGATTATCTTATTTCGATAGTGTCCTGATATACTGTCGCTTGGCCTGTTGACTGAGTAATGTGACTTATATCATTCTCCTATGTGTGATTGTTCTTCGATGTGATTATTATTTCGTGTTTTACATCAAACGCAAATTAGAAACAGTCAATAGGAAATATTAATCAGAGTTAAATACCTCTACGCCTCAGCACATACAACATATACTGTAAATCTACAAATTTAGCTGTGATGATATTTAGCGCTAGAGTATAATAAGCGTTCGATCTAAAACGCGATAATTTCGATACTTAGATAACTAAATTAAAGAATGCATAATTGTCATTACCTCAGTTTTAGTGTATTGTTGTCGAGCAAAACAATTAAGAAATAATTTCTATTATCATAATGACACATTTCTTTATTTGTAACAAATACGATTATCGTGGAAACAGTACATTCCTTGTCTTAGCAATGTCTATGAGAAATTAGACCCAAAAGTCCAATTGTCATAGCCTTATGTTTGTATAATCATTACCCCCTGTATGAGTTTCTCTACAAGCTTTTAAGGGAAACCGGAATGTCCATAGTCATTCTCTGAATTAAATGTATTTCTCATGGTACATTACGTAATTTTACGTGCAATAACTAATGTTTATTGTCATTTCCCTAATTATAATGTATTTCTAATGATACCTTGCGTAATTTTACGTGAACTTGATAAATCCATTGACATTTTCCTCAACTCTAACGAGTCTCTATCTTGACATATTTATGTAATGCCATAGATAGAACAGACGTTGGACATATACAAATTCGGAAATAAATACAGCATGCCAAGAAATGAATTATATTGCAAGATACAGATGTTTCGTCCTTCTAGGACTCATCAGGGATGCTAGGGGCCCAAACAGTGATAGAACTATGGGAGAAATACTACCCATTGTTATTTCCTTCGATTCTAACACACATCTTTAATAACTTTATGAGGAAAACATTTGCCATTTTCTTCTATTCAAATGTCTCCGTCGTGGTACGTTTATGAAATGGCATGCAATTTCACTTGCTATTTCGTCAATTTTAAATGCATTTCTTTTTTGATAGCTTTACGCAGTTTTATAGGAAAACAAAACATAATGTTCATTGGTTTTTACAAAGGTTTATATTTAACAAACTTTAATAGCTAGTTCTTGTATATGTTAATATACATGTACCTGATGGGTACAGGAGTACAGCAAGTGTAAATGAATTAGTGCTGAAATCATTAACTCAGATGGCTGGTCGTGTTATGTGACATATAACAACTTCTTGTAGTAAAACCTGAGGCTGAAAATAGCAAAAGAGCAGAAATGAGAATGAACCCCTAATATATCTGTCGATATTATCCGTACTAATGGTACCTGTCTCCGTTTTTAAACGAATCTACGCATCAGGTGTAAGGTCACGTTAAGGAAAACGTTACACATCTCGAGCCGGTATATTCCGGATAAACGATTTATATTTATTTTACAAACTGGTCGTATGATAAGTTTTAAACTAACTTATTGAATACAGTTGTATTTCATGCAGGTTACAAACATTTTAGTTCCCCTGCAGTCCTACAGAAAAAATATATCTCTTTTTGCCAATTGCGTGTTAATGAATACGGCGACTTATATGCCGCCACCACCTTCCCCACCCATTGCGGAATGAGTGGACTTCTTCCGTATCTTCTGCCTTTTACCCTAAAAATTATCACAAGAAATTCTAAGAAAGGAAATATGTCTTTTCATTTTTAGCAATCTGATACAGAAAACTATACAGAGTCATCATATTTACATTTAGGCCTTATCAGCGGTATTAAAAGTCAACATCTAGAAAATCTGTTTCTCAAATCTTCAAAAAGACAACATACATTTTTAAAATGAAACAATATTGCAGATGTTCGGTAATTAGACATAATAAAGAGTAACACCGATACATGAGTACTAACGAAATATGAAAAGTCAAACTTTGTCCAAACGTAATAATATAATAGCATGTGCTTGGATACAGCAAAGTCCAGTCTGGAACCTGTAGCTTGTGGTTTGATAAAAAAAAAATCAAAAGAAATCGATTTGCCTATTCGTCTTTCAACTATGACTTCAATTACAGTTTTCCTAATTGCATTACTTCAATTTATCTAAATGTGGCATGTTAATGAAATATTGGCGTGTTTTGGCCGAAACATGTGTATGTAACAGAAACCTCATCAATCAAAGAACGAAATTACTGCTGAATTCAAAGATGTCAGATGCAAATTGATGATGATGACGACGTGTTAATAAATGTTAATAGAATGTGCATTCGCATCATGATCTCTTTAAATGTCGTTATTTTCAGCTGGAATTGGACGTTTTTTAAAACACTTAGGACCTGATATAAAGAGGGAGCTTCACGTGCTACGGTGCATCTTCAAATCCTGATCTCTGACCAGGGAACCGAAGATTTGCTGACAAGTCTCCAACGGCAACAGACAAGTCTTCCACTGACTAAGAAGATAATGATCATTCAGCATGTCTGAGCTGGTAACCATATATTTGAGATATCTGCTACTGTTTGGTGTCGCTGCCGGGTACAATCGTTCTATACCCGTTCCCGTTGATTCAATGTTGGGTAAAATCATCGGGGAAGAAGTGGATGCGGTCAATGTCTTTCTGGGTATTCCATACGCAAAGCCACCGAGAAGGTAATCTTCATTAGTTCTATTTTATTACTTATAACTACATTGCATGCGTTTTCTTAGATAAGTAAATTCCGTCTTTTTATTTTAATGATATCACGATTTAACATTCTCAACCTTGTGAATTATGGTTGAAAATATAATGGAGCATGCTGTTGGAACGGACGATATTGCTATTCCAGTATGTGCATACCGTTTTATTTAACTAATACATGCATCGTCATAATTAATTAATCCATAATGTAATATATACAATTGAAGTAACTCAATAAAACATTATCTAACTAACTTTCAACGTAGCCATGATTTGTTTCAGCTTTCTTTTCTTAAATTAGTAAACATAACACTTTCAGTACAAAGTATTGCGTCACTGATGTACGTGTTACTTATATCAAGATAAATCTGAACAACTTATTTTTATCAACTGACCTTACATTAACATCGCAGATATACGACATCATTTTGTGTAACAGGTGGAGGGACCCTGCGTTTATCCGAGCCCGTTTACAAAGGATTACGTTGCGGACACACTGAAACCGATGTGTATGCAGAACTCCTGTAATGACACACTGCGATGCACTAATTCAGTAAGTACTGGCAATTTGTATAATGGAAAAGAACAGAAGACAATATTGAAGTGTAAGTACGCAAAATAGATGAAGCTAGGGAATAAGACCAGGTAAGCGTCTCCTGCTATATCCCCAGTTATTCAGTTGTTGTTTTTATTTAAACCAATACAGTTTGTAGTTGTTAGTTGATGTTGTATTTATAACAATATTTTAATCTGTAACCTTTGTATAGCTTACGCTTTCCTTTCCATTAACCATTATCAATATTCCAGCAGTTACGCTCTCGTATATACTCTGCACCCCTGATATATGTCGTAGCATGAAGGCACGAAGATAGAAATTTGATTGGGTTCAGGTAAATAAGCATGACCATTCGCTGAGCCGATACCTGTACTCTGAAGATTACAGAGGAGCGACATCAATTTCACCGTTATGTGACCTTGATATTATTTTGGTGTACAGCAACGTATTAAACTAGCCTTCTAGTCTCATCCACAAGGTAGCGCACATCCAGGGGCGCAGACGACGTAAGTGTAACCCCTGGAGTATCGAGGATGTAACAAGTACCAATAGCATTATCCTTAACTCATGATGTTAGATTTGTTTTTCCCGTTCAAATTGATTTGACGACATATAAAGAACGAAGATGTAGTCTGCATATTTATATATCTGTCAATGTGTAAAGTACATTTCTAGTAGCGTATATTCACTGTATTCCTTTTTGTTTTCTTGCTTCTCAACTTTTTAAAGCGTCAATGAAAGTAGTCTTTCTTTTGAAATAGTTGCTATCGTCAGTTTAGTTAAATGGTAATTGCACAACTGTCGCTGGTTAGGAGCATCAAAGGATCTCTCGTTATTGACGCAAATATCACAGGCCCACCGTAGCTTTGATACTGCCATCCTCAATATCCAGGGGTAACGCTCACTTACCCTCTCTGCACCCCTGGAATATGTCATAGCAAAATCGAAGGCTCAGTTTGCACCACCTTGCTGATGAGACAAGAAGACTAGTTCTATCCTTCGATGTACATCAGAGAATCTCGCGGTCACGTAACGGTAAAAATTGATTGACTTGAAGTCGGGTGTCGCCCCTTTGTAATCTTCAAATGACAGGTATCAGCTTAGCGATTGGTCAGGGCTTTTTTTTTTTACCTGAGACCAATTAAACAGCTATCTTTGTGCCGTCAATTTTGCTATGACATATTCCAGGGGTGCAGAGAGCGTAAGTAAGCGTAACATCTGGATATCGAGGATGATTGTATGCCTTTATTAAGCGATTGTTTTCGTAGAAAGCTTAAATTAGAGATATCCATAAGAAACTTGGAGATCTTTTTGCACGCCTATTTGTTAATCACCCAATCGTAACAAAAAACATCTGTTTACATGAAAACCCATTTAAAACCATCTAAAATAGCCATGGTATAGCGTCTCTCATAGTAAAGTTAAAAAGTTAAGTACTGATCTAAACAATTAAAGTTTAAGTCTAGTGTGAAAAGAAATATGTTGATAGAGTGCATTCTATATTGTATAGATTGCAGTATACAATGTGACAATTAATTAGTAAAATTTTAATTTGATCCAGAATTATAGTTCATTTTACAACAATATTTCAATATCTAAATAAAAAGGAGTAAGGCGTACAAATGAAAGCGCCAATGTAACACTGATGTTAGTATGTGGCAGTTTATTTTAAAAATTGTATATTAAAATTTTGCATCAAACTTATTTATTATAAACATATGTATGTTTTGAGAAAATGTTATGATAAATATGTGCCAGATGTCTTTGATCATTCAGCAGATTTTGATCTTTCCCTTGATGTTACACCAGATCTCCTGGCGGTTGTCACGTGTAATACCGAAACATGTAATACTTTCCTTTTGGAGTATTTTGTTTACCTCTGGTATTTTGTATCTCTGTTCCTGCTTTTGTATTTGTGTAATATGCTACTTGTCGAAACCTTAACGTTGGATAGGTGTCAGAATAAGCACTGTGTCCGTCATATTTGATACAGTCTCGAGGATATTAAATTAACAAAAAGTATACATGTTTAAAGCATTTCTCAAAAATATCAAATAGTATTACTGTGCAGTAAGACAGTTGGTAGAGCTATCTCAAACGACAAATATGGTGAAAATAACAGACACATGTCTGTTTCTACGAAAATGTTCACTCCTTTACAAGTCGTCCGGTAGGCAGTAGTTTGTTACGGTCAGTGATGGCTAAAACAGTAAGCGGTCAAACATCACAAATATGGTATTATTCACGTGAAATAAAACCTAAACGTGCTGCGATTGGTCAAAATCGTTGGAGCATATTCCTCCGCGACTACAGGTACTACTTTAATTTACTATACAACATCAAACGTTTACTGTTATTTTAAATAAAATTTGAAACGTTTATTTAGTTTTTGCTATTTTCATTACATTTTAAACTGTTCATGATTAAAACAAATATCTGGAACTATTTTGCATTTTGCGGAACGACATTTTTAGGATCGCAGAACTTTGGTTTTTACCAAAATAGAGTCAGTTGGTTACACATTATTGCGTTTGAGGTTTTTTTTATATTATGAATGTTATGTGAAAATTAGAATCTTACATTCGTGTCCATGTCGTATTGAATTTATTAAACGCGTTCGAAAATTTGATATGACACGAGTCTTTACTCTATATGGTGCAAATCAAAATGTTGTTTTTATCATTGAAAAACGTTGCAACCAGTGTAGTGGCAGATAAACGGGTCAAAACATTCATTTGTCGACTGTTTTTGCCTCTAGATGTTCGAGGAAATACAAAATGTAATAAGTCTGCTGTAACTAAGTGTATTTGTATCGTAAGAGGCGACAAGTGTGGGGGACATGTTCAATTGGGGGTTCTTGTGATAGTCTTTGATCAACACTCACGAACAGCTATCTTCGCAATGAAAATGTTCGCGTTGGAAATCTTTCTATAAAATGTATTTCTAGTGTAACTCTTTGTTCGATAATTTTCAATCCACAAAAACAAAATTAAGAATGTATCTTAAGACGTTGACGATTATTCATCTGACAGAAGAAAAAAAATATCAGTAAAAAATAAAACCGTTTCTACGATCGTTATATCTGATCATCTGCTCTACGCTTGACAGACCCGAGAAATTGCCTGTCGTGATCACGGACACGAACCGTCACAGTCGAGCGGGTCGTTAAAAAGTATGAAATGCTTGTTTTTGAGATAGATGATTTATACTGAAATTAACATGTAATGTTTATTTACATTAATAATACTATGCGTTAATGTCGGTCGGTACATTGATGTCTCAAAAAAAAAACGTTAACAAAAAAATCATACGTTTAAATCATTTTGCAACTAAATAGATTAAATGTATTTTCTTTCATAGTCCTGTGTTCTGATGGAGCGATAAGACATGTCTTTTTAAATGAACTGATATAATTCATACAGAAAACTTCAAACGGACCGTCTGGTTGCTGATCACACACGTGTAGTTACAGTTCCAAAACTCATTTGATCGACATAAAAGAGGAAATGTGTCGCTATGACTGAGACTACATAGATAGCATATTAACTGCTATCTATATACGTCGGTTGTCAAGCATTGCGTTCCATATATATGTAAGATGTAATTTCTTATTTAAATCATCACGAAATGTACAAAATCGTCTAAAAAATATTTGTGTTTAAATATACTTGAAAGTTGTACAGTATAAATACACTACATCGACGTATGTTAAAAGGAAACTAATTTTACGGTAAGGCTAAATGACATATATTTATCGATTCATAATTTGATTGCCATATCAGATCGACAGAACCCATGATTGATTCCGGCGAGTAGTTCCCTATAATGTCGGGGATGTTGAGAGCTACACATCTCGGCTTTTTACTGGAGCACGTCGACCATGCCGTTCACCGCTAACCCGTACTCTCACACTGCAGCCGATAGTTTCATAGCTATTAATATCGATGTATGATTTAATTAAAATACACACATTTCATTGTAAATCGACTACAAAGCCATTTTATTGCCAACAATGTCATATTGAGTGTCATACACCGAAACCAATCTAGTTTTATTGAGTGCCTTTTTCTTTTGATTGCGGTAATTATTTTACAAGAATTTAAAAAACAAAAATGAAAACACCAGCTATTTAAAAAAACGGTAACAGTGAGAATCCAGCTCAGTTCTAAAGGTTTTTGGTTCATGTATAATTTAGCAAACGCTTCTCGTTCTCAGAGAGTCGCGTCTAAGCCTTTGACAAGCGTTAAACAAGACAAGCGACTACGTCAAGCGCCATGATACATCTACATTGCAGACAGTTCAATGGTGACCAATGGACCAGGGCGACACGCTTGGAACCAAAACAGTTATCTGTGAATAATTCATGTCTACTTAATATTCGACTATGTGTCGTATGGTAACAGCAGCCTGACAACCATTATGTACTCCGTGTAGGACGACGACGACGACGACAGAGAGATCCCGGGGTAGAGACGGTATCCGAGATGGCGGACCGGAACATGGGATGAGTTATTTAACTGACAAGCTGAAACAGCAAGGTAAACATTGAAAACCACATCACTATTAGATCAACACACAATTTGGAAAATCAAATAATAATTTGTCGGGTGTTCGTTTAATGTAAAGCCATAGTGACCGTACTAGGACATCGGTCACGGAGTGGGCACTGCAGCGAGGACACCGAAATATAACAGACAGGACTGACAGGAAGGGAACCATCTCGTAACCAAGGCAACAGAAGTTTCCATCGGCGTCATTAAATGGTAAGACATGTTTTACTAGTTATAGAAAAAACAGATTTAGCTTATAATATGTTGTTTATCGAAAATGAAATCGAAACTTTTCTTGAAACTTGGCGATACTTGGGAATGCCACTCTGCAACATGTCGGCAGAAACTATAAGGATCGTTCTAGTACGATACTACAATTGATTCTAAGGTGGAGACATGTTGGATTTTATCTTCTACTTCTTTGTTATTGTTAATCAAAGGACTTTCGGAATGTACAAAATGACGCAGAATATTATAATCAATGTGAAAACAAACACAGACACCATTGATACCTATATAGAAAACAAACAGTCCAACTAAACGGTGACAAAGACGAGCCATCAGAGGGTGGGTGGACCCTTAGACTTTGATTATTGGTAATCAACCCCGGTATTGTGTAGCCTACTGTGGTCAACACATGCTCAGGATGAACACGTGTAGCTCGCGGAATATTTCCCTAATTAGGACTGAATAATAATAGCATCTATTTGTTTTTCATCTTATGAACATTCAAATCGCAAATGATCATCAGAATATGTCGACAATTATACCGAGAAGAGTAAAATCACACAGACTTACATACATGCGTACCAATAATATAAAGAGTGTTCCATTCGGAAGTCCTTGGACTTGTACAACTCGGATATCCTCGGGTTATTGTGATGGCGATATATTTATAAGTGAGGTTCACTTTGCCAAACACCCAGTATTTCAGTATTTGATGAGTAGACCAATCCAAGTATCATTGATTTGGATATCTAACTAAGATTACATGATATAATGCTTTGACAAGCACAATTTACACAATTTGAAAGTACATTATTGATATCCCTGTTTTGACAAGTGGCAATTTTTACACCTATCGCCATTTTACCCAAAATGCGAAGATACCAACCACGGTATACGTGTGGAGAAACAGCCCAAGAAACTGTCATACAGTACAAAGACGTGTTCTGATGGGAGAAGTGTTCACTTGATGATACTTCCATGTCAATTGCTATAAGCTTTATTAACTTCCGGTTATGGTTACATGGACAATTTATAGGTAACAATAATTATGAAAACAAACCTTTCTTAATTTACGAGTCGTGCGACGCTATTTATTTGAACATCATTTTCAAAAGTCTATATTTTTTAAATAATTAATGCTAGCTTGGAGAAGAAAAATCAACTAATCCTCTGACTCTTAACATCATGAGCTTTGTATAATTTTCTGCTGATATTGATCGTTTATCCCCCAATATTAGCCAAAATACAAAAGTGTCCCTTTCAGGGGACAGTTACACCTGCTCAAATGCATTCTATTCATAGGACATGTGCTCAGATATCAGCTTGTAATAGCACAGTGCAGTTGATGCTATCTATTTATGAAAAAATCATTTTTAGAAATTGACGACCTGGTATAAAATACATTGATATTCATCTAAACACTGTCCCGTTTTGGGTACTTTGACAATATGACTCGACATATACAGGTTGGTTACCCCTATTTTACCACGTACAAAAACAAGATAAATTTGCTTTGATAAGTACGAATCATGGACGTCCCTGCTTTGATTTGTACAATTTGGAAAACGTCTTTAATCAGAACTGTATTGAAAACGTCCTTCATAAGTACAATTTAATTATCGTCTTTGATAAGTACAATTTGGAAAACGTCTTTGATCAGAACTGTATGGAAAACGTCTTTGATCAGAACTGTATGGAAAACGTCTTTGATCAGAACTGTATGGAAAACGTCTTTGATCAGAACTGTATGGAAAACGTCTTTGATCAGAACTGTATGGAAAACGTCTTTGATCAGAACTGTATGGAAAACGTCTTTGATCAGAACTGTATGGAAAACGTCTTTGATCAGAACTGTATGGAAAACGTCTTTGATCAGAACTGTATGGAAAACGTCTTTGATCAGAACTGTATGGAAAACGTCTTTGATCAGAACTGTATGGAAAACGTCTTTAAATTGTTTGGAAACTGTCCTGATAAGTACAATTCAGATACCGTCTTTGATTTGTACAATTAGGAAAACGTCTTTGATAACCACAATTCAGATATCGTCTTTGATAATAAGTATACAATTCAGCTATCGTCATAGATAATAAGTATACAATTCAGCTATCGCCTTTGATATTAAGTATACAATTCAGCTATCGCCTTAGATAATAAGTATACAATTCAGCTATTGTCTTTGATAATAAGTATACAATTCACCTATCGTCATTGATAATAAGCATACAATTCAGCTATCGTCTTAGATAATAAGAATACAATTCAGCTATCGTCTTTGATAATAATTATACAATTCAGCTATCGTCTTAGATAATAAGAATACAATTCAGCTATCGTCTTTGATAATAAGAATACAATTCAGCTATCGTCTTAGATAATAAGTATACAATTAAGATATCGTCTTAGATAATAAGTATACAACTCAGATATCGTCTTAGATAATAAGTATACACTTCAGATACCGTCTTTGATAATAAGTATACAATTCAGATATCGTCTTAGATAATAAGGATACAATTCAGCTATCGTCATTGATAATAAGTATACAATCCAGCTATCGTCTTTGATAATAAGTATACAATTGAGCTATCGTCTTTGATAATAAGTATACAATTTAGCTATCGTCTTAGATAATAAGTATACAATTCGGCTATCGTCTTTGATAATAAGTATACAATTTAGCTATCGTCTTAGATAATAAGTATACAATTAAGATATCGTCTTAGATAATAAGTATACAATTAAGATATCGTCTTAGATAATAAGTATACAACTCAGCTATCGTCTTTGATAATAAGTATACAATTAAGATATCGTATTAGATAATAAGTATACAATTCAGCTATCTTCTTAGATAATAAGAATACAATTCAGCTATCGTCTTTGATAATAAGTGTACAATTCAGCTATCGTCTTAGATAATAAGAATACAATTCAGCTATCGTCTTTGATAATAAGGATACAATTCAGCTATCGTCATTGATAATAAGTATACAATTCAGCTATCGTCTGTGATAATAAGTATACAATTCAAATATCGTCTTAGATAATAAGTATACAATTAAGATATCGTCTTAGATAATAAGTATACAACTCAGCTATCGTCTTTGATAATAAGTATACAATTAAGCTATCGTCTTAGATAATAAGTATACAATTAAGATATCGTCTTAGATAATAAGTATACAATTCACCTATCGTCATTGATAATAAGCATACAATTCAGCTATCGTCTTAGATAATAAGCATACAATTCAGCTATCGTCTTTAATAATAAGTATACAATTCAGATATCGTCTTCGATAATAAGTATACAATTCAACTATCGTCTTTGATAATAAGTATACAATTGAGCTATCGTCTTTGATAATAAGTATACAATTGAGCTATCGTCTTTGATAATAAGTATACAATTGAGCTATCGTCTTTGATAATAAGTATACAATTGAGCTATCGTCTTTGATAATAAGTATACAATTGAGCTATCGTCTTTGATAATAAGTATACAATTCCGATATCGTCTTTGATAATAAGTATACAATTCCGATATCGTCTTTGATAATAAGTATACAATTCCGATATCGTCTTTGATAATAAGTATACAATTCCGATATCGTCTTTGATAATAAGTATACAATTCAGATATCGTCTTCGATAATAAGTATACAATTCAGCTATCGTCTTTGATTTGTACAATTAGGAAAACGTTTATGTTTATAATTGTATGGAAAACGTCTTTAAACTGTTTGGACAGTACAATTCAGAAACCGTTTTTGATTTGTAAAATTCAGCTATCATCTTTGAAAAGTTTTTTGATAAACGGAACGACAACAAAACAACCCATCGTTAAACATACAATACAGCCGATTTACAGTGGCGTTTCTATAACACGGAGAGTCTATAGTACTGAAACGTACTCAATCGATCAGAGCCGACAACGGTAGGGTTTCAAGTACAACACAAAAAGTATGATAAAAGGCCCCAGTAACTGTGTTATATAACTTCATACGGTGGCCATGTTATTTTATTGGTCTAAATTGCCCAGGATTCTAAGAGCCCCAAGGGAAACAGTTCACGTCATAGTTACACACACTGACAATGTTAAAGTATATATAAGTCAAATGAATTAGGCATCGCTATGGTCATATAATAGCCCATCCCACCAATAATATTTGTGTCTATGTGTGTGAATATAAATATCGATCAATTTATTGTACTGTTCCGAGTCTATCTGTAAAAAAACGAGGATAACATTCGATCGAAGGTGCCATAAATTATTAATAAAAAATAATACCACAAAGTCTGTAATGCCAGCTCCGTTTCGGACGCATCCCGGCCGCCATTTTGTCGTATTTGTAAAAAGCTCTCCTGTATAGTGTACAAACTCTTATCGATTCACATCCAACTAAAAGTGTAAATCAAATTTAGAAGCCTAAAGTATAACGCCCATTATCAAATTTATGTTTAAAATACTAATATCCGCTTTTGTTTTAGTCAATAAAGCTTTGTGATTCAGGAATCAACAATAATAGTGTATTCGCTCGAGTTTCTGATATTGACATCAATTTTTAAAATTCCGGAACTAGTACCGCGCGAGTGTTTAGACATGACAAACAAGCGATCCATCACGAACTGTCAGAGCCATTTGCTTCGAGGGCGCTATCATCTCCGTACTGCCGCCTTCAAACCAGAAGCAGGGCTATGTATTTGACTGAAAGTAAAGGGGAGATAAATACATTTAAAAAGTTAAGACCGGGTTTAAGAAGTAACTCGAAGAAACAATACCATTATAAGAACCATAATTATAACTATTGTTTGAAGTACTGGAAAACATTCATATTTTCTTCTCTGCAATTTTTATATGGTCATGTTTATTCAAATTTTTGGTGTTTTATTTTATTATTTTGCTGTCACTCGACTGTTTGCCGTGTATATAGTTAAAGATTATCGAGAGAAAACTTGTAAATTTTATATAGTAGGTAGCCCATTGCTATATATAAAAAATATAACGGTTTGACAAAACATAGAGGTCTATGTGAAATAAACACTGGTATGATACCTATAGCAGTACACACCTGAACCAGCATGGACGATGTGTATAGCTTCAAAGTAAAGTTAAAGAAAAGTGATAAGTTTAAGAATGTATGCTAATTAACTATGGCCTGTACCTCCCATACAAAATATTTCCACTCTAAAAATCAAGTACATGTAATTGGTCATCTTGATTAGTTTATACTCCCATTTAAACGACATGTACGACTGCGGGTACCGATGACACTCATGCTATTCTGGATTATAACGTTGTGAAAGGGAGATAACTCTAACACATAACAGGTGTATGATGTGAACGTATTGTATATCCTTAACAGATTCCAAAAGGAAACAAATTCTGGATTGTAAGGTTGTTCTGTTTAAAGGGAGTTAACTCTAACACACAACAGGTGTATGATATGTACGTAGTGTATACCCTTAATAGATTCCAAAAGGAAACGATACTTACATGTACCTTAAGTCCGGTAATTGCAGTAATTCATACACTTCTTTAGAAATATATACGAGAAATAGCGGACGCTTAACTAGGAAACTGTTTTACCTTCAAACCTGAAGTAATCTACCTCTAAAACTCTATATATAATGAGCATACCGTTAAGGATACACGCACCAAAAACTGTAATTGTGAATTTGGAAACATTTTCATTGAAAGGCTATAGCAGCCAAGCTTTGCTGAATGTTAACGAGATGTGAATGCCGTCGCTCTTCCCGACTGAGCGACCTGGTCAACGAAAAAAACCTGGCCAAGCCGCGTCTACATTTGTGTCTACAATTGTATCCAAAATGAAATTAAGGGGAGATTATTGTTTTTACAATGTCCGGTGGAATTCTTTAGTGTTTTGCCTACAAAGGGACAGGGATCTTTAAATGGGTAATATTCGTGAGAGATTATATTTCGGGATTTTCACGGAAGTATAACATTTCGTGAATTTATGACTTAGGATACTCCAAAATGCGACAAAATACCAGAGAACAAGTGTCATCGCATTTTGAGAGAACAATACTTATAACAACTTTCCATAAGTCATTCTAGCACATTGATGTCCAAGTTCATTTAGACTTCTAGATCTGCAACTCCAAAAGGCGATAATATATATTATATAAATATCACCAAATTTAAAAAGACCAATATTTTTGTCAGCTTGCTGTAGGTTATCATAAGATATTATAACACTGTTACACATTGGTGTCATAGTAAAATATATTATAACACTTTTACACATTGGTGTCAAAGTAAATTTGACTTTAGAGACTCCAAAAAGGCAATACTATACATTAAAATATATAAGAGCCACCACATTTAAAGAGACCAATTATATAGATATGCATATTTGTTGGCTAATTATAAGGTTTGCAGTGTATGGTAGGTAAAAAGATTGTCCAGGTGAAAATCTTTTACTCAATGTTTTTTTTTGTGTTCGAGTTTGGAAGCATGCAGTAAGTCAGTTGTTGCATGATTTCTCGTCACCCGGGACTTATTACACTCTCACTTCGCTCGGGTGTAATAAATCCCTTGTTACTCGAAAAACCATGCAATAACCTTTACTTTCAGACACGGGCCGTAACCGACCAGGTAAGTCAATTTAGCTGTCCTTTGTCTGAGACTGAATGCAGTGTCCGATCTGGTGGCTGTCCCAGTTAATCCCGTTACGTAATAAAATTAAGTAAAAAGTTAATTTGACAACAATGGTTCAAACGAATTATGCATGTCGACTTCAAAGAAAAAGCTTCGTGAATAGAACTTATTTAAATTGACACAATTAGATAAGGAGAAACAATTTACACAAAACAGTTCCAGGATATTAATTAAATTAAATGAAAGTTGAAAAGTTGGTAATTTAAAATACGCCAAATAACGAATATAATGATATATTAAATTTAAGTTCAAATTTAGCACTTTTATCATAAAATTCTTTATGATACATATATCCTATTTATCCTATTTAATTAAAACGAGACTTCCAATTTCTCTCTTCTACCTACAATGTGCACTTGGTGGTAGAGCGAAATTACAAGTCTATTTTAATTAGATTATATTTACCATGTAACTAATTATCGTATAAAAGTAACTACGTCTGCTTTGAAAAAAAATCGAGTAAAAATCTGATAAAATAATCGCTATGTTGAACATGTAAAAAGAAGATAGATGTGATTACAGGGCCCGATTTAGATATATATGTACCTATTTACTTACAAGTTCTTGCAATCAATTCTTTGTCCAGTCTCTCTCATTATTTTTATTTCAATCCTTAATGTTTAATGTTGCCTGTTAAGTCAAACTTCCCTTGCCTGTAGTCTACTACGTGCATTAGCATGAAGGGGGGGGAAACACGTGGCACGTTCTGTGTTTGCCGAGTGGCTTTCCGAAGAGCTATGTAAAGGGAGGTAATTATACGTTGTGTACCTAACTTTCCACTGTTTACTACACATTAAATTGATTGTCCATATATTACATTGTTATGTAAACTTTGCGTCGGTTATTTCTGTTGTCCAGGTGGAATTTCATTGCACAATCATGTTATCGTTTTCCTTTCAAACCAAATGAAATTATATTGTTTTCAAACAAATTTAACCCATTGAATCAATATTTATATTTTTCTCGATGGATTTAAACAGAAAAGGCACGTTCTCTCGACGCTATGACAACAGTTGTACGACTTTCGTTTTACGGATTTTAGAAGCCGATATCAACACCACTTCGTGAAATTAATTTCCCAACTTGTTGATTCAAAGCGACCACAGTAAATAATAGTATGTATGCGTCATTGATGTTATTGATGGGTTTTTTTTCACAAAAGAGCTCCGGGATTGAAAAAAAATGTCAGATTCATTAGATAAATTGCCCAAATGAAGATATTCAATGTAAGTGCATGAAAGGTCAATACATTTATTTTCTAACAAAACGTCTACATAGACCTTAATCTGTCTGCGTGCTACCATCGGGGCAAATGACTTGTTTCATAATTGTTTATCCTATTCGTTGAAAGGGTCATGTCAACCATTCGTAACAGACTTGTTGTCAGCTCTCTCCTTATAGTATCGCCTTAAAATTACGTCACGGCTAAACCCGTTACACTACATTGTATAATATTAGAAATCCTCATTACATTTCAGTCCTCTACAGATTAACGTAAGTATATACGTAACTGTCTACCGGGCGTGGTCAACACAATACTTGAAAAGAGAAAATAATGGCCGTGTCACATGACTGACGATGTCCACATGTGACAGTATCATACCGAAATATTATTTCACTTCGAAGATGAAAACCTGATGCATGACCTCGTCAAATCCTTTAGCGCTGCACGTTAGTCGCCTCGTCGGGATGCTCCAGCGACCCATATAAGCCTTCGGGCCACCTCGTTGGGATGCTCCAGCGACCGATATAAGCCTTCGGGCCAGCCGTCCCTCGGGCTCATATAGAGGTATCAGTATTATGCGTGGTATGATAGGGGGAGATTATCACAGCCTGCAATTACACTATGTATGCTATTTGTATTAGGGTTAAGGGTGTATGCTACCTTTCATATTAAACACTTGATTTGTGTTGGAGTGAACGTTACACGCTACCTTATAAAGTATCCTGGTGATTTATAATAGGGTTAAGGGTATATGCTGTATTTCTACACAATGTTTTGTGAACTGTGCCAGAATTATCTCCCTCGATCAATTGAATTTTCTCAGTCTTATCATTCAGATTTGCAGCTGTTGATTAACGTAGATCGTTGGTCGCTTTAAAATTTTTGACTGGCAGCAATATATTCTGCTATCGTTTATTTGTTATATATTTTTCTTTGTATATGTTTTTCAATTATCTTAATATGATTCTACTAGGATTTTTTTCACTATTTCTCATATTGCATTTAGGTTCATTAATATGCAAATGCTGTTTTATTGTCTGATCATGAAAAAAATAAACAGTCATCATGAGTTTCCCAAAATCCGTCACTTGTTATTTAAATGATAGATTTAGCAATGCAAAGATGAGTCGCATACTGAAATTAACACGGTCTAGATTATCTAATGACTTATGGAATGACAGCCCGAACGACAAGTGAACACTTTTTACCTGTTTAGTGCCAAAATGGAGCTAAATATTTAATTCCCCCGTATCGTCGAAAGTAACATCAATCTACGTATTCATGTCAAAGATTAATCATACATCCTAACAAAGTGTTATTTTTTTATAAGAGACTTCCATTTTTGTATTTATTGACTATATACTACCATGGACTTCTGGGGGACTCCGGACTCCACATCCACCAAGGTGGAGCTCTCACCTTCCACGATTTAAATGACATATTCTGAGTTGTCTACTAATCTAATTCTGTGACACTCCTGATCAAATGAAATTAGCAACAAAAGTGTTAATTGCCCACAACAAAACACGAGCTGAAAGTGTGATTTGAACCGTCCTATAGACGCCAAGCAGCTTACACGACTTAGCTTTACTTAGACGATAACCTTTACTTAGATAACAACACGGACTACGGACTAAGATTCCGTGCTTACACAAACAAAACAGGACATGTGACAACCCCCCGACAGTCTTCGAGGAATACTCATAATCTAGTCGCGACTGAGAAAGGCGAACGTTATTTTGTAATCAACACCAGGTTTTGATTTCACGAATATGATTTCTTCCTTTTGGCAGGCATCCAACAAGTATGTACGCTACAAGAAAGTGTTTTCATCTCTACAGAAGGCGGAAATAGACAGTAAGTGAATTTCTTCTGCTTCCTCTTCTTCTTCTGGTGTGTATTATGGTTTGGTTTTGTTACGTTTAATTTCTTAACGTGCTATTAAAAGCTGGCGTGCCTTTATTTGTGTGATGTATGTGTCCAGGAGGCGATATGTTGGTATGTTTGCCTGCTTGTGATAGCCAAGATCTGATGCCTACATTAGAGTGCTATCTCACCCGAAATACAAGCCGAAAGCACCCAGCATATTACCCTAGTACCGGGTATTCAATCCGGTCACATTATACTGACAGAACGTTAACTTATAAGTACGAGAGTCCCGTCACTTTTACCGTAAAGAGCCATTAACAAGTTATTTTCCTGTTCAATTTATGTTATATACAGAAACAACTAAACTATGTAGTTGACGGGTCTTTTCAGGAATTTTTTTAACATTTCGAAACCGTTATCAGTAATGTTGCGTAAAGTACTAACATAACAAATACCATGTTCAGTAGGGTAGTGAGTAAGCTCCTTGTTTGAATCCCCGGTAAAGTTTTTTTTGTGAAAAGTGAATTGCAATTCAAGAATGAAATAAGACTTACCTGTACGTTGAATTTCATTATTGTTTAACTCTTTGCTTTATATCATTATTTCCTTTATTTCCTCCAAACATGAAGAGTTACAGAAATAACGAACAATACACGTACAATTCAACACTATTGAAAGAGAAAAAAATGCATTCACACTCATGGTCACACCCTTACATAGTGACACGACATACACACACACACACATAAGAGAATACTAATAGTACACGCATCATACCATAAAGTACTATAAACACAACACAATGATACTATAAGGTACTATTACAGTCATTATACGGTGATAACAGTAAAACACTCATCACACATTAAATCACACATTGATATAATAGACATATTTACACTCCTCAAACTACATTATCATATAATAGTATAGACAGTAATTCACTTCTCGTACTAAGCAATCATACAACATTGTAATAAACAGTATTACAAGCATCACATAATAAATTATACAGCATTATTATAGACAGTATTACTGTTACATAAGTCTTACAATACAATCATACATTGAGTAGAACCCGTTGCACGAAGTCATACAGTGGTGTGAAATACACAACATACAATATAATAATTAACTTAAACAAACAGAGCAACTAAGCAATGATTTCAGTTGTAGTAAAACATATCACAAGATTAATTCATACAATGCAAACGATTTTATGAATGGTAATAAGTTGCAATAATCATGCAGCCTAATTGTGCAATGGTATAACAGGAAAGACGCAGGAAATGCTTGCCTACTAATATGAATACAGAAATATATGTATTTCATGTATTAATCTTGCTGAAGCGTGAGGTACACACACTGTAAAATGGTAGTCACATACATATCTCTCAGTATATACAACATTCAATTAATTAAGGATAAATTACATAATACCACTGTGTTGAGGAATTTTAGTAATAATAACAATGGATTTTATTCTAAAGTCCTCCAGTTCATATGGAGATAAATTATAGTTGAAAACACCACCAGGAAGAACATGAAGTAGGTGGTTTAAACATATTGTAAGCAAGAGGATATGGCACAAGTTACATAAACATTATAATCACCCTTTCCTTACAATTTAATAAAACATATACATCATAAGATGGCTAAATATCAATATATATATGTGTCACCCTTCTAATTTTAAACACTCTTTCTGATTGGACATCTTGCCGGGGTCTATATTTCTATAAACCCCGCTCTGCCGGGGTCTATAGAAGCACGTGCGATGGGAGACAACTCAAACAAGAATCTCTCTTCATAACAGCAAAGATGGCGTCCGACACAATTCACTGGACGAAATAGCTTACAAGCAATCTAAAACGACAGCAAAGTCAACGAAACAGGCAATGAGGGGGCTGCTAACTGTAAAGAGGGTTGTGTTTTGTCCGAAATACTGCCGAAAACTATTCAAAAGATGTCCGGTAGGTCTAAGGGGCTATTGTGGTAGCAATCAAGTACAACTCAAACTTACTTAGCGAATTATAATTTTGCAGGAAAAAATGTAATAAAAGATTGTCAGGGTGACACATTCGTCATCTCTGGGTTAGGAGGGGTCTACTGGCTCATAAATCGTCAAGCAACAACTTCAAGCAAAAAAAGTCGAACAAATTAGAACTTTTCTTCGTAGAAGATACACCGGACAGAACACTTGGACTCTCTACCTTAAAATGTCCTACCTACCCCTACCAGTCAATTACACAGTTAAATACCTTTACACATACATATTAAAGAATTATTACCTTCAGCACAAACAAGTACAGTGTACTTACATATTCATGTAGAAGAATGTCTTTAATCAAGACACTCCAAAAAAAAGGTTCCCGGAATTTAAAAAAAAGCACGGGTTTAAAAAAAAGGACAAAGCGTCATTGATTTTTTTCCAGTTTATGTATTGATTAAGCATTCAGAAACCCGTATTTTCTCTTCGATGTCGGATTAGTTAGTTTCCAGTGTGTACCGAAACGTTTTAGTAAAATACGTTTATTTGGTAGTGAATGTGTTTAGGACTGGCTGGTGTGATTCTATTGAGATTTTAATGAGCCGATTTGTTTCTCTGTAACCATGAATTTGAGAGAAAAAAAATATGTTTTTTAAAGAAACCAACATATTGCGGAATTTAAAAAAAAAAAAAAAAAAAGTATTTTCCTTATAAGACAAAAAGAAAGAGGGTTTTTGGTTAAAATGCATTTGGTCAAACCGGGATTCGGTGTCCTTACCCGCTAAATTTATATCCAGATCGAAATAAAGAGAGTATTATTATTATTGTGTGACTGAAAACTACAGTGAAGTTCTCTCATGCGTTCAGTGGAGACATATGTGTTTTTGCCAGAGTTACCTCGCTTATATCTGTCTTTTCGGCTATGGTCATCCTCGATATCCAGGGGTTACGCTCACTTTCGCTCTCTGCACATGCAAAGGGAAAGTGAACGTTACCCCTGGATATCGGGGATGGTTACGGTCTAACCCCCTGTAGTATCTAGGATACGACATAGTTAGGTGGTTATACGGGGTTTGGGATATGTTGTGACTTTTAAGCGATTGCAATTGTGAATATTTTATTTTATGTGATTTATTTTTGTAGTTACGATTAACATGATTTCATTGCAGTGTACCGTGACGTATTCAAGTTTTTCGACAAGACCAACAGAGGCTACCTGATAGTGGAGGACTTCGCTAGGGCTCTACAATGTATCAGCCAGTCCCCGGCGGAGGGCGAGGCCGAGGCTCTGCTTAAACTTCACGACGTCAACGGTAAGGGCAGAGGAGGAGTTAAAACAAGGTGTGGAAAAAATGTTCGTGTTACGTCTGTCTAAACAGATTGCGGTGTGGACATTTTGCGTTGATAATGATTCAGAAATCTCTATTTACTTCATTTATATGTCTATAAGTCATGTCACCTATAAATATATATTCGCGTGTGAATGTTTTCGCGCGGAGTTACTCATCGCGAAAAGTGCAAACATTTCCACACTGCGGAAATTTCCATTTTTACAGTATAGTATGAAGTTAACATTCTATAAATGGTCATTTTTAAAACTGCCATTTTAAAATTGCACGGTTCGTCCTTCGTGACGCCCTTACGAACACGTGGTAACGTTGATGTTTCGTCCACAGGTGACGGCAAGGTGACGTTTGAGGAGATGGTGGTGATTACAGTAAAGAGAAAGAAGTTATCAGACGATGAATCAGAGATTCAAAAAGTGTTCAGGAAGTTTGACAAAAACAGGGACGGATTTCTGACACGAGACGAGCTCGCGGAGGTCGTAACCGCTATGGGTGAAAAACTTGGCATATCAAGCGTAGAAGATATAATGGAACAGTTCGACAAAAACCACGACAACGTCATACAATATGAAGGTACGTATGACGTCATGTCAAGCCAGTCTTTCATCGTACCTAAATATAACTTTATTTATGGAACAAGGTTTTTTTTTCAAATTATAATGTTTATTAATCACTCTTGTTAGCGCGCAATGTTTCATTAGTCTTTCACCTTACGTGATTTCCAATTTGATTACATATTAATTCATATTGTTTACAAAAATAAATCCTGATATCGTTTTCTGTCCCATTTTGAGACAATTTTCCACACAGCTGGATACCCGTTCAGTATTTCTAGTAGTTTTGATGACGTCAATCATGTTGACATGCGCAAAGCAATAGTACAGTCCCAGTGCTGAACTGAAGGTTCTATTGAGATTGGTGTATAAAGCGTAGCTTTTTTTCATTCATTCATTCATTCTTTATTACCTTTATTACAAACAAAGTATACAACACTCCGACCATGCCTACATGATAGAACTACAGCGACAGTGTAGGGAGTGATTCCTTTCACCTTAAACAGTATTGCATCTCATTTTTCGACTTTGGCTCAGATATTTTGCGAACATAGACAGTTCTTTATTCTTTTCATGTTTTCATATTTTAGTTTTTACATGATAATATTTTTTAATGAAACGGTTACTTAAATCAGTATAATGACTACATCTAATAATAAAATGATATTCGTCTTCAATATCGCCAGTGTTACAATATATACAAATTCTAGCTTTTCTCTCTAAACCATGAAATCTACCCGTTTCAATATTCAACGTATGCGATGACAACCGAACTTTTAGCAATTTTTTATATATTTTGTAATCCAATAGGTTCAATTAAATACTGTTTAAGACAAAAAATACCACAGATCCATTTATAAAGAGAACACTTAGCAGATGAATTAATTAAATCTAGACACTCCTGTTGAAAAATGTAATGCATTCTACATTTAATAATATTCAGAATTTGACCTTCATTACCTTCTGTTAGCCATAAAGGTCCCAAACCTAACCTATACAATTCATTTCTTATGTTATTTGTCCAGTCGCTGCCCTTTTCAATCATCTCATCGTAACAAGCCTTTAAAATGCAATTATCCGAAATTCTAAGTTTAAGCCAATATTTAAAAAATCTGAATTTTCTAATTGTATATGTAAAGGAAGTCTCCCTAACTCTTGATCAATCATAACATTAGGTGTGTTTTTCTCGTCATCCAAAATTCGTTTACAAAAATTCAACTGCACTTTTTCAATATCTGGAGCTTTGTGAACGTCAGCTCCTTCGTTTAGGACACTGCACACAAAAAGTATCAAAAACGCTAAATTGTGTTTCAATATCAAAATATTTCTTTTTACAAACATTGAATACAGCATATAGTGCTTTCCTACCTTGGTAGCTAAAACTGTCAACATTTTCTTAAACATTACCATCATAAAACCATTCGTCTACCTCCTTCAACTTACCACCATTTCTAAAAATCATGACTTTAGTTTTTTTCAACATTAACAGTTAAATTCCATTTTTTAGTGTATTGTAACAATGTGTCCAACAATACCTGCAATCCCTCTACCGATTCAGCTAACAAAACTATATGATCTGCGTACTGTACATTAGAAGAAATAAGTTAATTGTTTGGAGTTCTGTAGAAGGACACTTATCAGTTAAAACATGCATGTCACAATCATTCACATAAAGAGAAAATAAAATCGGTGATAATATTTCGGCTTGGAACAAACCGTTCCTGCATTCGAAGAAAGTATACATTGAGTTGTTGAATTAAACACAACATTATATACGTTATTAAAAGAACGTATTGAATCAAACAATTTTCCTTCTTCTCCTTCCTTAGTTAGTTTAAACCATACATCCTGTCTGTTAATAAAAACGAAAGCTTTCTTATAATCTATGAAACAACAATATAGCTTCTTTTTCTTCTTTAAAGTTCTATTAATTAACCATTGCAAGACAAACACAGCATCTTCGGTTGACATAAAAATATGCTTTCTAAATGCTTTTATATGTACAACCTACCATTGCTGATTTCAAACTCGTCCCAGTGCACCAGGCTGAAATAGTGACACCACCTGTCGATCGTTGCTAAAATATCACAATGATTTCTAATCTCTTAACTTAGAATATTGTTCGGTTGAATATTTTCTTTTCCAAGTCGGTCTAGATTGAAGAGAAATTGTAAATCGTATTCATTACAGACTCTAACATGACTGGTGTCCCAACTTCAAAATTTCATTTATATACATATAACCCGAGAAATTAGTAACAAAGCACTATAGCAAAAACACAACCTTCTGTTTATGATTGACAGAAATGTGTTATTTACTATTTGATTGCCATGTGTAACACCTTATATTCTAAAGTAGGTAGAGCGGCTGAAAAAAAAATAGTTTTAAAAAAGTGAAAAGTTTGTTTTTGTTTTTTTATCACAACTGAGCACTCGATCATGTAATGCATTGTTTTGGTTTTTAATCCAGAGTTCGCAAAGATGATGGAAGGGGGCAATGATGCTGATGAGGAGGGGAGGGAGGAACAAGACGAATCGAAGGCGGAGGCTAATGCCGACGCGCCAACGGACAATAACGTTGACGAGAAACCTGACGAGAAGACACAAGAAAAGAGTGAAGCAAAGCCCGAAGGAAAATCCGGAACGAAGGGTAGTAATAGCAAATCAGAAGGGAAGAGCAAAACAAAGGGAAGTAATAAAACTGGAGGCAAATTTGGAACGAAATCTGACGGTAAAACAAATTCGAAAAATGACGCTAAACATGCCGCAAAAAGTGACGTGAAAGGTGACGTCAAAACGGACGACAAGTCTAACGTGAAAGGCGAAGCAAAACAAACTGGTAAATCTGGTGCGAAAAGGGACGTTAAGAGCGACTCGAAATCAGAAGCCGGGTCCAGTATAAAAAGTGATTCTAAATCTAACAGTACAAAAAGTGATTCTAAGTCCGACAGTAGTTTAAATCAAGATGACGCAAAGAGTGAGACAAAATCTGACGCGCAAGGAGACATAAAAGCGGTCATTAAACTTCAAGGAAAATCAGACGGGAAGAATGCCAAGGAAAAAGAGAGTAGGTTGAGCGCAAAAAGTGACACCGGAAGTGATACAAAATCGGACGGGAAGTCCAGTCCGAAAGTTGACTCGAAACACAACACAAAATCGGTTGCTGGAAAATCAAAAGGCGACCTGAAGTTGCAAATAAAAGCAGACTCCAAGGGAAACATGAAAAGTGACATGAAATCGCACACACGAAGCGACTCAAAGGGAAGTGACGCTAAATCGCACACACGAAGCGACTCAAAGGGAAGTGACGCTAAATCGCACACACGAAGCGACTCAAAGGGAAGCGACGCTAAATCGCACACACGAAGCGACTCAAAGGGAAGTGACGCTAAATCGCACACACGAAGCGACTCAAAGGGAAGGGACGTTAAATCGTACACACGACGCGATTCAAAAGGAAGCATAAAAAGTGATGACGGGAACACAAAACCTGAGAAAAAAATATTCAAAAGAACAGGCTCTGATGGAAGCATAAAAAGTGATGGGAAAACCCAAACAAGAAGAAATTCAAAGGGGGACATAAAACCGGAGAAAAAAATGTTCAAAAGAACAGACTCTGATGGAAGCATAAAAAGTGATGGGAAACCCCAAACAAGAAGAAATTCAAAGGGAAATATAAAACCTGAGACAAAAATGTTCAAAAGAACAGACTCGAAGGGAAGCGTGAAAAGCGATACTGCGTCTATTTGAAGCTCAACGGACGAAAACAAATTATCAACCAATACAAACAACAAAACCTGAACTGATATCATGATCAGTTCTAGTTTATAATTACGCCCCAATAAACCTTGAAAACTGATGTGATCCCCGTAGATGGGTAGCACCTTCGTTACGTGATATTTATATTAACGAAATATTCTGCCTGTTATTCGTCCCAATTAAGGGATTTTGTTCAATAAATTTCTCGTGTGAAATTTCATGTTAGAAATGTTCGTATGCTACATCTATTTTCATTCCCGAATCATCAAATCTTATCAAGTCTCAAATCTTTTCATTACATCAAGCGTAATAGCTGTATACATATGTAGCAGGTTTCTTCCTTACACCAAACGACGTGTTTTGTGAGGAATGGTAATCGTAAAAGGTACAATGCATGTTTAACTCAACCAAAAGTTTGTCAAACATTTCCGCTTTGATAACTGTGCAATACACACCCTGTTCTCATGATCCAACGGTGGAGCTGTCATGTGATTTCAATTCTTGGTGTACCCAAGGTCTTCCCGAAATGGCGACTGAAATCCATGTTCATGTTTATAATAATGATGTATCTTTATGAACAATATCTTTATTTTACCCACCTCAACAACGAAGCTTTCCAAGCAGATTTTTTAGATGATTTTTTGTAATCAATAAAAATCGAAATTTCTGCATTGTTTTCTTTTTGTATTTCATGAGTTTGGTGGAAAAAAATGAAAGACAAAACAGGTTTTCTCATTTTGAATTAATCTACATAGATCAAGAAAATCTATTACATGGATCAAGAAAATATATTACATGGATCAAAAAAATATGGATCAAAAAAATATATTACAAGGATCAACAATATCACTTACATTGACCAATAAAATGCATAGCTCAACATAATTAATTACATCGATTGTGGACGTCAAACATTATTCTTTTAAGTGAAAGCAAAGATTATGCATTTACTGCGAATAGCTTAATTGTCGGGAATATGTATTTTCGCGACAGTTCTGTTCTTTGTTTTAAAGTATTTTAGGTTTTCGGTCTGTGTTTTACGTCCTAGTACAAGCTCTGGTCATTTGATTGTGGAGGAAAACCGGAGTACCCGGAGAAAAACTACCGACCTGTGGATAGTACCTGCATGACGACTGCCCCACGTAAGTCTAGAGCCCGCGACGCAATTGTGAAGGGCTAGTGATTATAGACGGCCAGACACCTTAACCACTCTGCCACCGCGGCCCCTTGTTTCGCGATATATTTAGCAAACTTGTCTTATCGAAAATAAATATCCTATGCAGCATGCGATATTTACAGCACACAAGATAACGGTCAAATTTAACCCCACTTTTGTGGGGGGTTTTGGCAATCCTTGATTTTCGCTGCTTTTCTACAATGGTCAATTTCGCAGGATCTATTTTCCGCGGTTTTCAGACAGATCTATAGGACACAGGACAATTTTTCGTGGAAAATGATACCGCGAAAATTAAAATTCTGCAAATGTGCCTTTAAAAGTATACCCAACTGAACAAAAGACTGAAAATTGATTTCAAAACAGGTAAAGCATTACGCAAATTTGATCATTGATGTGACAGACCTTAAAGGGACATCACGTGAAAAGGCGTTTTTTTTTTAATGAATGTATGTATTGTATGCACTTCCACTTACGTTACCACGCTATCCCCATATTCATAGTCCGTTCCAAATGTCCAGTTTGACCACTTGAATTGTTCGGGAAAGCCCTGCTAAAAATAGAGCCGATACAGTGCGAGCGAGATGAAACGGTTTCCAAAGGGGCCCCCAGAGAGGGGCCGTCAGGCAACTAACGGTTCTTACCGCACTATGAAACCAAGTTATATGATTTCAGGGTTCTCCCCAGATTTTTTTTAAGCTGATATGTTTCATTTGCAACGAACATTCACGACGGACACGCTAATATAATACCTTATAATACCTTATCAAACCTAAGGGGGGTGGGGGGTGTAATATAATGTTTAAAAAGTTACTTTTATTTACCAAACTTCTTTTGGTGAACATTAAAACCAAGGAAATAAATAAGTGTTTCTTATGTCTGAATTTTCAGCAATATATTCTGAAAAAAAATACAATTTATAGAAAGGTGGATGAGTTTTGTACATTGAATAATAGATACAATGTATGACATTTGTGACATTTGTCTCTTATCTTTACATATGTATCCCTTACTTAATCCCCATTTAAAATAATTTAAAGAAGAAATATTTAAAAGCTATAGGGGGAAACACTTACATGAACAAGTTTATATCATAGTTCTTATTATTGTAAGAGAAAATGTTTTAATAAAATGTACAGTGTTTTTATTTCCTCTAAAACTATATTAAATACTGCTGTCAGTAAATGTGATCAAAGATTAAAACAGCATTTTTATTTGAGCTCTTCTTCATTAAAAACGACAAATCCGGAATTTCATTCCCCTTTCCGGTTTGTACTTTACACAATCCAAGATGGCGACCATCACTAACTGAATACACACGCTATTTCAGCGTTGTCAAATGCAATCATATGNATGTGTTGCCAATAAAATTAAACAAGGGATGGGGCACAAGTTTTTACAATTTATCACAGCCTTCTCCCGTCATACATTTACAATTAAATGTCAACAATCATAATAGGCATAAACATAAAGTAGATATATTTAAATATATATTGAATATAGTACCAGAATGTGTCCGGTACAGATGGTACGTGGCTAAACACCTTCCCTACACCAAGGGACAAACCTTTCTGGGGTTTTTTTTATATGTGCCGGGGCAGAGGAGGCCGGGTATTCATATTAGTACTAATTTAAATCTTGCATGTAAAAACAAAAATAATCGTTTAATTCAGCAATGTAATTAAATCATACCATTTTATTGAACCCGGTAATATTATAAATTATGTAAATCCACGGACTTCGATAACACGTATCTTGGTGACCCAGAAAATACGCCGTGGGCCATCACAACAGTTATCCCTTGGAGGGCCTCATGGAAAAATCAAACTAACCAGTCACTTATCCCTTCCTTACTCTCTCCAATACATGCCCATTAACATATTAAACTAAGTTCATCTGTGTTCAAACTCAGACAAAGATACTAGCGAGCTTAATAGTTTTAGATATTTATTCATTGCATAAACAGCGCTAGCATTTCTGTCGATTCCATTTCAGCTGAACCGGCTATCCGGAAATCCCTGAACAACCGATGATTTTCTTAGATTTAATCATTTTTATGAATCTATTTCAGCCAAATCCGATCGTTATTTTCCATAAGAAGTCTCACTTGATATGTTCATGTAGTATTTGAAAAAAAGACAAAAAATAAAGTTACTTCACGTGATGCCCCTTTAATTGCAGTGAAATCAAGGAAGACGGGATCATTTGGTGAGATACACAAAACGTTGGCGTTCTAGTATTTAAGACGTAGAAACAATTTTTTTCTACCCCAGGATCTGACTTAAACATCTAAAATGCATTTATTTTATGTTTCATAATAATGACTTTGGATTAAGAATTAGTGTCTTTTTCCCCCTCTTTCTCTATATATTTTTCTTCGTTCAGAAAGAGTACGATTTACGTCCCTTTATACGAGAAATGAATTATCCGATTTCCTTTGAGATCACACAAACTTTTAACTTATAACCTTGATTTATCTGCCTTTAAAAACACATTTTGTTCCACTATATTGATAATAGTATATCTATATGTACAATATCAATAAAATACTTTCAGAAAAACACCGAACATTAGAAAAGAAATGCATAAATGTTGACCTTCTCCTGCAGAGTCCAGATACCTACACCTATCATACAACATAATGATAGTAAATTAAATACGAGCTATTATTTCTTGTATAAAAAATTACCATAGTCAACAATTGTGTCATTGGAGTAAGAACATTGTAGCGCACCGCCAATTTCACATGTATATGA
Organism: Mizuhopecten yessoensis; assembly: GCF_002113885.1. Taxonomy (NCBI): domain Eukaryota; kingdom Metazoa; phylum Mollusca; class Bivalvia; order Pectinida; family Pectinidae; genus Mizuhopecten; species Mizuhopecten yessoensis. The sequence continues at coordinate 645,587 of NW_018403528.1, read as the reverse complement.
GGTTTCAGCATTGCTTATCATAGTCATGACCCCGAATATACTTCTAATTTTACCCCCGACTTCAGGTCAATATGTGTATGCTATTTTCACTTTGCGGTTATTGCTGGCGTTATAAAGAGACATTACTTTTGTATTGTCAATGAAAAAGTCTTCTGTGGATTCCTCCCAAGTTATCCCTTCAGGTCGGGAATCGAGAAAAGCAAATCTGCTGTTACCCACTGCATGTATTGTAAGAGGCGACTAATGTGGGGGGAAAGGTGACAGTCATTCTCCTTCTAACTATATATATATAGGCCAATTTCACTTTTATCTACTATCGGAACAGTTTTGGAACGAGTTATCTTCAAACACCTACATATTTTTTTTCTTAGAAAACTCATTGTTTTATTGAAATTTATCACAACATACATATTTTTCCTTCTTCAAGGACAATACGAATGTATGGTATTTTGTGATATTTCCAAGGCTTTTGGTCGGGTTTGGTATCAGGGTTTGATGGTTAAGTTAAAATCTTACGGAATTGTTGGTGAGTACCTGGTTAGAAAATTATTTATTTAATAGGCAACAGAAACTTTTCTTAAATAATTCTTAATCCCATTTAGGTTTGAACGAAGCAGGGGTTCCTTAAGGTTCAATTCTTGGACCGCTTTTGTTTTTAATATGCATTAATGATATTGCCGATGTGCAGATGATACTTCTTTATTACAGTCTTCTTCATCTTGTCATGAAATCCAAACAGTATTGAATAGGGATCTTGAGTATTTAAACGTATGGTCTAAAACTTGGTTGGTAACATTCAATCCAGACAAAACTGAGGTAATATTTATTTCTAATTCTATTGACATAGATGAAGATTTGGATTTGAAATTTGTTGGAATTTTACAGACCATCATAAGCATCTGGGAGTAGTTTTTAATTCAAGCGCTAAGTGAGAGGAGGGATCATGTTAATGCCATGTATAGTTCATGAAGAAAATTAACGTTTAACGAAGATTGAAATATTTGCTAAATAGGAATAGTCTTTTAAAAATGTATAAATCATTTCATTTTACCAGTTTTAGAATATACTTGTGAATTATGGGACGGTGGTACTTAATTTGAATCAGAAAAGAAAGAGAAAGCCCAAAGAGAAGCTGCTCGAATTATATCCGGCCTTCCTTCATATGCCCGTATCGAAGATTTACATTTTGAAACAGGTTTAGAAACTCTTTCTAATCGTAGAAAACGTAGAAAACTCCAACTTTTATATAAAATGCAAAACAACTTAACTCCAGATTATGTAAACGATCTCCTGACAATTTCTACTGCAGAAAATAACAGGTACCCTCTTAGAAATAGCAGTGATTATAGAGTTCCTCTATTTGGGCTTTCTCTTACCAATCTTTCCTTTATACCTTCCACTCTTCGTAGCTGGAGCTCGATAGATCTATCAGTACGATCGATGCCTTCTATACATTTGTACAACCATCCCCTCCTAACTAATTCAGGTTTGGAGAACGTAAATTAAATATCATACATACTAAACTGAGGCACAATTGTAGTTCCCTTAAGTATGACCTTTACATAGTTAATCTTGTCGAAAGTCCATTTTGCATCTGTGGACATCCATGTGAGAATACCTTTCACTTTTTCTTTGAGTGTCAACTTTTTAGCAATGAAAGGCGTATTGTTTCAAAATTTGAATGCTTTAGGTAAAGATTTATATTTAGAGCTGATTTTGTTTGGCAGTTCAGATCTTTCGGTGGACCTTAACTCTTACGTTTCTAGACATGTGCATCACTTCATCAAATCCAGCAAGATTTTTGAACGATGCTCTTTTAAAGTTGTGTATATCTATTTCATGTTTATGCCTATTATCATTGTTGACATGTAATTGTTACTGTATGACGGGAGAAGGCTGTGATAAGTTGTAATAACTTGTGCCCCGTCCCTTGTACAATTTTATTGGCAATACTTTTTTTTAAAGTATGGCAAAGTAACACATCTGGAATCTACCTCCTTTGAGCTATACTTAAAACATCGTTGGGTTCCATAGGTATGTTATATTTCCGAAATCGTACACATTTCACAAAATCAAAACAAGGCATCACAAGTGATAAAAATCCCCTCGCATTCACACATTTAGTCCGAATTATTCTGATGTTTTATCGGCTTTTTTATAATCGACGACAGACCGATATAAAAAAAGTCGATAAAACGTCAGAATAATTCGGACTAACACATTGTGTGCCATATGTATGAGGAAATGAATAGAAAATTCAATGATGTAACAGTAACTGTAGCGATTGCATCTGTTGAAGGTATTGTCATGGCAAACAATTGTATCAAGTTTCATAAAATTCCGTTGAGGAATGAAGTCGATAGAGCGACAAAATAGTAAATATTGACCTCGACATTCAACATAGAAACCCAAAACGCGAACTTGTTCAAGGCATTGCCACACTTTTATGAAGTTTACTGTATTTTCGTTGCAATTTAATGGTGTCCCCCGTCAAATTTATATTATCGGCTTTTACGCTAGTTTACGAGAAGCTACATGTATGGATCAGTTGGTGGCTGTAGACACCCAAAGATCAATCTATTAGATCATAGGGATCGTTTGGGCGTTTGGATGTTTACAACAGGGCAAGTGCTAAGTGATGGGTTTGTGCAATTCTGTTCTGCTAAGAAGTGAGAATTTTTTTTTTTTATGGCAGCGCTCTAATAATAAACAGCTTGAATGTCCTTTGTATGCTGTGGTTATTTCCAGGTTTCTTAATAACCTTTTGTACGGTCTTACTTATGTTCAAAAAAATCACAGCAACACAAAATCCCAGTTCAAGAAGCTTTTTTGTGAGGCTCTCAGTTGAATTATATGGTCATCGAAGCAGATAGTTTCTGTTAGAACTTGAAACGGGTTAATGAGTTTTGACCATGTAAATGGTGTTCAGCTTTCCCTACCTATATCAACCTATTTTCTGGATATTTTTAAACGAGCTTTTTTAAAATCTAAATCTATTTTCGTGTTGTTAAAACCATTTCAAAATAATTTGATGGTTGGTAGGTAACTATATCAGTCCCTTAAGGATGTACTCTTCTGAGGTTTCAGTCACGTTCAAGTCTCGTTTTGATCTGGTGTAATGGGTTTTTGTAATATTTAACAAATTATGATAGGTATAATAGCAAACACACATCTGAAAAACATGTAAAAAAAACTAGATGTCTGTTGCGTGTAGAACATTTTTTACAAGAATTTTTAAAAAATGACCAATTTGGCGGCCATTTTGAAAAAAGTGTATTTATGTGAATTTCTTGCGCTTCACAAAGGGCCAAAATTCTCCTTTTTTGACACTAGATCGATCACTTAAATTGTCATTGTGTCACCATTTTTAATTGTAGCAGGTTCAATTTTGCTGTACAACTTTATAATGTTCAATATGATTAAAATAATATGCAAAAAAGTGGAAAGTTATAGATTATTGATATTATTTTTACATATTAGGGTAACTGAAGCACTTTTGATTTTTGACCCCGAAAAAGGTGAAAAATAACACAAATAATAATGGGACAAAAAAAGAAGCACACCGACCCCCCATTTTTGTGGCTGTTTTAGAAAGAGAAACACATTTTCTTTTGATTCATTGAATACTAAAAAAAGTTGATTACAGGATTTTTTTATATCAAGCGTTTAATCGGCAAAAAATGGTGAAAAATGTGCATTTTTTCATTAAAAAATAAGGGGTAGGGGTAACTAAAATCGCATTTCTGAGTAAAATAAATAAGTTTAAGACATTTTACTTACATAGTTTCAAAGAAAATAATATTTTTATCAATTCTACAAACATTCATACATATCTGATAACACACTTGGAAGAAATTGTATGAATTTGTTCTGCAAATGGTCAAAACCCGAAAATTCACCTAAAATCACATATTGCGTTAAATTGGTATCTTTGACCGATCATAGCACAAAAACGAACACACCGACATAGTTTTTTTTGCATTTTCTACTATGTCATTATCTCCCTTTTCCAAAAATCAATATAAGAAACGGACATGTGCAAGAAACATTTGTACTGTATAACTCATTAAAGTTGAAAAACTATTTGTGGAATGAGGAGAAAGCATACTGCACTTGACCAACTAAGCTAAAGCAATATTTATGGATTCCCCATTTTCATAGAAATTGTCTCCCTTGGTGTATATTTCGATAAAATTGCTCTTACACCATAAATCTTGTTTATTAATTACAGACGGATTTCACTATTAGACGAAGTTCAAACATTAACGAAGTAAATTGTGTGCAGGTATTGCTCATTTTCTATTTTTAAGTGGAGCCTTTGCACTGTATAAGGACCTGCATCGCTCACCTGTTTGTTTTGGAGTTGTTGGCCAAATATTCAGAAGCGGTGGAAGGTGGAGTTATTTGACCCCTGTAACACACAGGCTGCTGGTGGGGGAATAGGAGCAGGACTCGACACGTTTCGGATGTTGTTATTTGTTTATCGTTTTAGCAACAGCCAAGGTCATATAAGGATGGGGTCCAAGAATGATGCGACCACTGACGGACTCTTAATTAAAAAAAAAGGTGCCACCACAGCGAGAGGCCGCAGGCATGGTAGCAATGATACCACAACTGGTTACATTATACAGACATTGATCCAACCCAATTAAAAGGTGAAGGTCACTTTCAATCACAAACTTTGTCGGGCTCCATCAAATGATGCTACTGGCCTAACATGATTCCTTTCGGATCTTCAGAAGTCGTTTGAAGGTTTAGACCTATCGATATTCGACACCCGTGACCTTGAAAGTAGGTCAAGGTCATTTTCATTTGCAAACTTTGATGGGGCTCCATCATAGGATGCTACTGGCCAACGATCATGATACAGGCATTTATGGTATTCAGAAGTTGTTTGAAGGTTTAAACCTATTTGACCCCTGTGACCTTGAAAGTAGGAGTCTTTTTCATTCCCAAACTATTTTGGACTCCATCATAGAATGTAACTGGCCAAATATTAGACTGTAGTACTTTCGGACTTTCAGAAGAAGTTGTTAAAACAAAAAGGTTGACGCCGTGCCATGACATGCATAAGCTCACATACTCTTTAGGCAGGCGAGCTAATGACAAAGTTTCATCAGATTCCCATCATAATTAAAGAAGTTTATGTGCAGAAACTAGTCAGCCAATAAGAGCATATCATACTTATTGATCATGCATGAACTTTGCTCAACTTCCAATAAGACTTGTTCTTCAACTTGTGTGCATGCAAAAAGTTTAATAAAAAATGATCGATACTTAAGCAAGTTATCTTGCAGAAACTGAAGTTTAGGAAAATTTCCGATCAGAGCACAGTATGCCAATTAATTATGCAGTTTTTGCTCAAGTTCGAACAGGAAGTAGCCTCAGTCTAGATCTTCATGTAGTGTGTACATGTAAACAAGAGGCCCATGGGCCTTAACGGTCACCTGAGTCTACAGTATTTATTTTTGTTGTTGAAATATGTACCAATTTGAGTAAAAAATAGTATAATGTTAACTTAACTTTGTCAGGACCATGAGCTGATCNGTAAACCCAAAGTGTTGGCGGGCGGACACTCCTCACAATTGTAGATCCATCCTGCTTTATACAAATTTTCAGTGGTTTCTAAATGCTGCACCACTCTTCAAAAATAATTCAATATCGTTCCCATGGTATTATATCTATCCCCATACTTACAGGGAAGCATCGTTATTCATGTTTATATAGATTGATTTCGTCTGGTGTTTGCGACACTATGGTATTGATTCAATTATCTTTTCTTTTTGTTAGTCGAGTGCATCCAGGGTTTTTATCCCACTCTGGAAATGCGGCCAGTGACTTTGGAATTCAGGAAAATAGTAGCCCAAATGGTAAATTTTTTGAACAAGTTTTTTTAAACGAAGCATCAAACCCCCTGATTTATTTGTTTTCAGAAAATTTAATTTCAGATTTTTCTGATAAATAGTGACCGTATTGACCTATTGAAGAATATATTTTTTGTTTTCTTATATATTTTACTCCCAATAGGAATGAATTTTGAAAAGAATTTGGCAGAATATAGCAATAGTTTCCATAAGGATTGGTGTCTTAATAAAAACCCTGCTACCACATGTATTAAATGTAGGTAGACTTCCGTGAAACAGTTTAGTAAATTATGTGTAAACACATGTAGAAAGGAACTGTTGGAAATCAATTAATCTTGACATATATTCAATTTTATTAACTATATATATAATATATATACATATCTCCTGAAAGTAAACAGTTTTGAAATATAAATAAACATCTTTAAATACTATCCACCAGACATACATGTACGGTTAGTTCTGTGCAGCTACATGCTCCCAACCCAGATTGAAAAGATTTTAGCAACAACTTCGAAGAAGGGATGACAAAATAGAACTCTGAAAAATTACAATAATATTTATTTTGAGACAATCATGATTATCTTTTATCCATATAATCTCACGATGAAAGGTGAATTTACCGATTTGTACACCCTTAATGTTTTCCTGAAGAATGGATAATGAAGAGAAATGCACAGGATGTAACAACAAATGTTAACAGGTAATGAGAAAAATGTCGATGAGTGAAACGTCTGTCAACAACAACAGTCAATAGACACCTGTAACATACAACTTTTTCCATCTTTTTTTTTTTACAAATACTTTAGTGTCTAAGCTAGTTACACTTTACTAACAACTAGAAATCTCCCTGCCTGAAAATCCATAGCATCTGTAGAGCAAAATAGCAGCTCTACAACAAAAACTGGGACATGTATCCCACAGGAGTCTTGTTCATCATCCCTTGGCCTAGAAATACAGTGTCGCTGTCAAAGGGATCCTACAACCTTCGGCCATCCAGTCTGGCTTCCATCAGCAACATATTGACTGCATTTATCCCCCAGTTTGGTCACAAAAGTGTACCAACAACGTACATTCCACGTGATTTTTAATGACAACAAATTTAATGAAAAAATCTAATATGTCCATAGTCCGTAATTACTTTGAGGTCATCATCGTCACAAACTCTGCAAAATGAAAAAAAACAAAACATTAGAAATATGCGAATAAAACATTATGCAAAAACAGAATCAATAAATCAAAGACAGTTATACAAAATGCATTTGTGTTAAACTATATATTTTACAATCTTCAGGGTCTGTGGTATTCTATCGTTACTTTGATGGTTGAATCATTCAGCATCAAAATTAATTGTCTTCACCAGCATAGGGGTGTAACTAACGTTATGCCTCCTTAAAAAAAGTTCTGTAAATATCTTTAAATTTGGAAACCTCTGAAACACAATGAATGGATCAAAAACATGCATTTATGCAACCAACAAGAAGACTTCCATGCCAGATACGTTAGTTGAAATCGAAGCAAAATACAAACTCAACCTTTACAATGTCCATAAATATGTTATATACTGCACACAATATATGAGTATTGTTTAGTATGCTCTTCTGCTAAAACTCCACCGGTACCTGGGTAATTTTGTTTGTATTATTTAACCGATACTAGTTGATGGGAACAGTTGAAAAAAGCAACCAGGCCATCACAGATCACAGGATGGAATTGGATGACCCTACTTTATCAATCATCAGGTAATTGCAAGTGTATCTATTTTTTTGTTTGTTCCTGAAGTATTTACTAAATATAGCCAATTTAACTTTTACTATACTTTTGTTTTACTTGGATGTACACCAATAGCCAGACATCTGTCTGCTTCTTTTTTGATAAGAATTTTACTTAAAAGCAACTTCTTGCTACATATCCTTGCATTAAAATTCCAAAGAGGCAGTTTGTCAAGTCAAACTTATTGGACAGAGGCAGGTTTGAAATCCTGGCTAAAAACCTACACGTCAAAATTTCCATTTAACCTGCAAATATTTAATATGGCATTCAAAAGATAAACACGTTGAAATTAACTGATCATAGATTATGATGAAATGGGTACAATGTCCAATTACTGCCTAAGTGATTCTAGTCCATCATCAGCGAGCCCATCACTAGTGTTATAGTAAGCTGCACAAAACAAATAATATCAGACAGCATTTTAAAACCCAAAATATCTGATTAGATAAGGCCAAACAGTTAGTTTTTGAGACCGTCTCGGCTCCGACAAGTTAAAATATTAGTTCCGTTTTAGATACATGTACACTCAATTACCAAAATGTTTTAAACCTTACAATCGTTTTCATCAATTTATACTGATTGTTTGCTGGATCTCATAATCACATGCAGTCACAAGGAAATGTAGATTTCACAATATCTACATCGTATGTTCATAGCATCATTGATTTAAATTCTGAAAGAAAAATACATCACAGCTTTGAGAATTACTTCATAATTCAAGCATCCTACATCTGAATTTCATTCAGGATTTCAGGATTCATGTACATGCATGTTTGAAGAAAATTGTTTGGCAGTTTTTTCTTCAAATTCAGAGACCATGTATATAAGGGCTGTCACAATATATCGCAAAACGGTATATAGCAATACACGGGTATATCGTATCGTACCACAATACAGAGATGAAATATTGCTGTATCGCAATATTTTTCAAAAGCATATTTCTAGGTATCTGCTTGGTATTTTAACTTTGCAAATTACTACAAATTCTAACATATGCCAATAAGAATAAAGCAGGCTTTTAATTGTTCAAATTTTGTAATCGATGGTTGGTTTAACAAAAATCTTAAATCGATGTTATCCATATTATATATGATTAAGTTCGATAACATTCCGACAACAATTTATTATAAAATTGAGCACATCCTTCCTATGACAATATATCGGGATACGTAACGCAATATATTCATTCTGTATTGCAATATATGGCGATACACTCTTGGCGTATTGCGACACCCCTTATGTACATGTGTGAAGGGTAGGGAAAAGCAGTGGTTTAGTTTACCTTGTCAACATTGCATTTGAATTTAAAAAGAAAATTTGATCGAGCATTTGCAGAATTATACCAATTATTATAAATAAAGCAGAACACTCCACATCACTGTAAGGATTGATATAAAGCAAGGCATTAACAAGCAAGTAATTTTTTTACAGCCTATTCATATTATATACCATTTCTCCTTTTTATGCATTTCAAATTAATTACACATAAATTGAACACAGAACCAAACCAACTTCTCTAGTATTCAACACTTTAAATAATTTCCATTGCAATTTTTATATGGGGCCAAACTTTTAAATGCAATATCATGCAACCGACTTGTAATTTTGATTGTAGTCTTGGAATAATCATTTTTTTACCTTTAATCATTCTCATTTTTTTCTAAATGCATCATTGCATTCAGGCTGTTCAGTGAATGCATTTCCTATTAAAATCTATCGAGCCCATTCCTCAAAGTATGCAAGTTGGTTTCCTGCTTACTTAGGAGGCAAAAATATCTCGCTCCCTAGGAGAGATTTGGGCAGATTTTTTTTGCAGAAAAAGATTGCTGCACACTACTCCACAACACATCTGTCAAATCTTTCCTATAAAGAAACTCCAAGTAATAAGGGAGTTGATCATTTAGGAATTATGTTGAATGCATCTTAGGAGAGTTGCACCCCCCCCTCCCCAATTTAGTACATCCAAAACTATTTCTAAAATGCAACACATTCTGGCTCTTTTCTCCCCCATCCCAATTCACAGCAGGTAGTGGTAGAGCATGCAAATTAGAAATTTTAGAACGGAAAGATGAATCTATCACAAAATTACGTCCAATTTGACATTAAAAAAGACTTGACAAGGCCTCAGGTTTAAATATTGAAAGGCTCCGAGCTGATCTTACTTAAAAGTTGTTTTTAACCTTGGCGTATTATCAGACCCGATATAACAATGATGGGAGTGGTTCAGATTTTCAAAAATTCCAAGCAATTATTTTAATGCAAAACCATACGTAGTCATCTAACATAAATTCCTTTGTTGTGGTATGAAGCAAATCTTCATGACCATTCAGGAATAGACACGCACCTTCATAATTGACTTGTCCATCACCATCAATGTCAGCCTCTCGGATCATTTCATCAACTTCCTCATCTGTTAGTTTTTCTCCTAAATTTGTCATTACGTGTCGTAACTCGGCTGCACTGATAAAGCCATTACCGTCTTTATCAAATACACGGAATGCTTCACGGATTTCTTCTTCACTGTCAGTATCCTTCATTTTCCGTGCCATCATTGTGAGGAATTCTGGGAAGTCAATTGTGCCGTTTCCTGGGGGAGAAATGAGTTGCCGTTAATTATGAAGTACTTCAACTATTGTAAATCATGTCAGCTGTCAATGGTTTTCTCGACCCTTTTAAACCAAGACAGAAAACTTTGAGGCATGAAATGCTGCTAGGCCATTCCCTAAGTTTTGTTTGTACATGTATAGCTTAATTTATCAATTCAGTCATACAACATCCAGCGAAAGCTTGAAAATTAATAGTACGATTCCCAGAAGGCAATAATGAAACATGAATAGCAATGCAGCTAAATACTTCTTCAAATCTTTGGAATTCCCCGAAATTTGTTGTGTCTACATGAATATGAATGTCATTACTTAACCCAGTTTTTAAGACTACACAAACCAAAAAGTTAATGCAGCATTAATTTTGTCGATTGATTACCACATTCCAACTAGTTATTTTAAAGTTTATTTCATCGACCTCACCCCCCCATGCAAATTTGACCCAAAATGATCTAATCCAGGGGTTTTGCCAGCCATTTTGGGAAAGGGCCGCTGAGCAGGAATTGGGAAAATATCATCAGCATTTGGCAAAAATTGGGAAACATAGTGTTCCCACATGTACAGGTAGGGTTGGAAAAACTGAAACCTGAAACCTAAAGAATGCAATTGGGAAAATGCAGGGTAATTTAAGCAATTTTTCAATTGGGAATGGGTCCTTGCACCAGACCCTATAAACAGCTGGCAAAAACCCTGTAATCTCAAATTGTTGATAAATATTTCAAAGGAATGCATCCATTATCTGGCAGTCACTATATTCAATGCAACAAAATAATAGCGAAAGCATACACTACGCATTTTTTTTGCAGTCTGTAGGCAATTCAATGATTTGATAAACATCGGAAAGATGTTTCCGTAAATACTTCTATATTGAAATGGTTTACCAGAAAATGGGCAAAAATATATATACATGATTCAAAACAACACTTTTGACAAATTTCAAGCAAATTGAATATTTTGAGCTTTCCCCTACTAATCCAATGGAAAAAGGACTGTTGCTTCAAAAAAATTGAGTTGGTGGCCTGATGGTACCCTCAAAAATGGACAATGTCATGCTGTTTCCTGATCAATATTCTGGGACGATATTTGAAAATTGTCTGAATTCTTATTTTGTTCTCCCCTAGGACACCAATTCAAATACTCTATCTTTTGATACTAAACATCATATATCGGTGGAACACTAAGTTTAACTCATTCACCCCTGAAATTTCAACCTTTGAATTGGAAGAGTTCAAATGTGTCTTCAGGGGTGAATGAGTTGTATCAAAACTCCCATTCAGGGAGTAATGTATAGATTTATACTGAATATGTGCTTAAATTAAAATCTCTTCAAAATATTTCCTATTTATTTGAAATTGTCTCCCCTTGGTCCATTTAAAATTCATTATTTGTTCCCAAGTATTACCATCAGCATCAACCTCGTTGATCATGTCCTGTAACTCAGCTTCTGTTGGGTTCTGTCCTAGTGACCTCATCACTGTTCCCAACTCTTTTGTTGTGATGGTACCATCTCCATCCTTGTCAAACAGACTGAAAGCTTCCTTGAATTCTGAATAAAAGACAAAAATAACATATTTCATTGTTGTAGCTGAACTGAGCAACGATTCTAAAATAAATGATGACCGTGTTGTGCTGGCCAGCTATGAATCTTAAAATGGGACCTTTTACATAAGCATGAATCATGCATCATTTTACAGAGTTTAAATGGGATCACTGTTATTTGACAACCCGTCGCTATGATAAAATAATTCCTGATTTAAGAAACTATTTCATATTTATAGTAGCCTGCTACTAACTAGCCTGCAGACAGAATGCTATTAACTCGACCTATAAAATCATAGTAAATATTGAAAACTTTCACTTTGGGCAGACAAAAATGTGCATGTCTTACGCCGGGATATTGAAATTGTACACCCTAGCCATATTGAAGACAGAGGACATGTACATTTTTTCCTGCAAAAATACCATTAATTTATACAAGCAAAATGTTCAAATCTGCACATACCTGCTATTTGTTCTTCTGTTAGTTGATCTGCCTGAAATGTACAAAGAGTGAAAAATTATAAGTCTACGAGCATATATTTGTGCAAATTGGAACAAGCGTGGACCGATTATGCCATCCGATTATCAATCAGATAACATTGTTTTGCATGTATTTACTACACAAGCGACATCAAGAAACAGACATACATAACCTAAACAATATTTTAAAATCAATTCAACTTCGTCAAGCTGGTACGCCTACATTTGAATTATTACAAGTGTTGTGTATGAAGGGAGACAACTTGCAATAGTTTATTTTCTTGTAACATTTAAAGTTCCCAAATTGTTGCCAAGGTGTACTGGGGAAAATTTGGTTTCATTTGTACGAATATTTTTTTTCTTGAAATTGGCCTGTCAGATTATATCGAGACAACCAGTGTATCGTTTACACTAGTTTATTACACTGAAATACATAATCGAAAAATACCAAGGTGCTATAATATATTAGTTATCAAAAGTTGTTTGCGTCGATTAGGGGAAGGTGTTGATATTTTCGGCCACCTTTTCTGTTAACTCATTCACCCCTGAACTCAATGAACTATTCTAACCTTTGAATTGGACGAGTTCAAATGTGTCTTCAGGGGTGATCGAGTTAAAGTTGATCTATATTTGTACAGGTGTCACATGTATCGTTCATACCTCAAATTAAAAGGACATCACTCTTCATTTTTAACTTTTTGCTGAAGCAAGCTATATAACTTGTGTTGTTATTTTCGGCCATGTGTTGTATTTTTTGTCGCAGGCGTTACGATTTTGGACAACAAGTTATTTGAAATCATGTTTAAAATGTTTTTTAAATTACTTATTATTGCCCAAAACAATGATTATTTGTTAGTCAATGTATAATCACTGATGACAAGATTGTTTTCACTCACTTTTGAGAGAACTTATGCCAAAAAAATAGTTAAAATTGAAGGAAATATCATAGCTACAGTAGGTTTATATAAATTACCTTCCTTTGTAACCAGGCTATCAATTGAGAGAACTTTGATAATGACTAAACATTATGTCAGATGTCATTGATTGTTAAGGGTGAATTTGGGGTCATTTCAAGCGTTACAAAATCATTTTTATCCTAAAAGTCATGCTTCTGTGAGGGCATTTTTTCAGAGTGACAATACGATACACATATACCCCTGTTGAAAAGATGCAGAAATATCACTGGACATGCCTTTAATCAATAACAGGTTATTTTAAATGGTAGGGAAGTATATATTTTTTAGTTGATCATCAAAACAACGCAAATTTACGTACTAATTTTAAACAACAGTTAATATACTACTTCCGTTCCAGTTTATCCTGGTTTATGAATATGTTTTATCCCTCTTTTAAACTGAAAACATGTACTTAGGGGCCTACTTCATAGCAACTGGTCTACACAACAACATGCATACATAAGTACATTAGCATTCAAATTGAATAGTAGGCTGCTAGGCAACGTTGGGGGGGGGGGGGGNGAACGGAACCTTTTTAATTTTGAAATTTAGTTTGGTTTGGTTTAATTTTGTTTAACGTCATTAAGTTTGTTTATTAAAGTTAGTATAACTTGACAAATTTTATACATTTCATTTTTCACTTGCAACAAAATATGCCAATCGCGGTTCCAGAACGCGTAAAAATAAATAAATGTCCTATGCTTTCCCTTTCTATATTTGAATCTCACCCGGTTAAATTATTTAAAAACCAAAAGTAATAAAACCCTATGCCAACAAATTTGCGATATTATCAATTAACGATTAATGATAATAACGAATCTCAAACAAATGTTAACGACTATTGTCTTTTTTCTTAAATCGTTCACATTAGGCCTACAGCGAATGAAAATGCCGCGCCAAGAAACTGTCACTTCAAAATAATATTTAACTCTGGAGAACCTTTGATGTCACGGTTGACAGCTCGGTTAAAGTCGATAATAACGCTTCAAAATAAAAAATACATATACAACAAGAATAAAAGTAATGTTGTCTTCAAACAAAATATGAGTTTTTGATTTGATGTTTCACAAAAATTCACTTACCATTGTGGATTTTAAACTAAGCTGTCTGCCGTGTTCAGATGCTCTATATTCCCCGTGTTTAGTTTACACCGGTAGTCCTGTCGGTTATATTAGTCCGCTGTGTTGTATTTGTAGATAAATCCAAATGGCTTCCTTGGTTCTTATACAAACTATCTGTATTCACAAATATCGTATAATTCCACAGCAGAAAATGTACGTGTAAACTAGGAATCGTTGAATTAAGAATGGACTATTTTCAGTTCAGCTTCCATCAACATCGCGGAAATGGCTCGTATCTCGCCCTAAATTACCACGGAAACGTTTGTAACGGTAACGCTCATTGGTTCGGTTACACCTGCAATGCGACAACGCGCACTGCGGCAGATGGATGTTTATTTTGTGAGGAGAGTTCCGGAGAGGCAGCATACTCACATGTCGCACGGGGAAATTCATAATTTCACATTCTTTGAGGATCAAATTTAGACTAGACGACATCAATTATGTGAAACTAGCATTGTTTTCATAGGAATCATTCAGTAGTTAAATGAACATCGCTTTCATTGTGGAACAAAGGGCTGTTTAAATGTACGTGGTCACACGTTATTTAGGCTAACACAGCGTAGATAGCTAGCTGGGTTCATGATAACACCGTCATACTCACGGTTATACTGGAAACTTCAATTCAGTAAACAAAATACGATACGTATCTAGTTCTATGTCAGTCGTAACAAACGTAATCACTAAATGCTGTCCCGCCGGCTAGATTTTCTGTTATTTTTCTAATAGTGTTAGCCACGGACTCGGATAACTAATTCCGTGGTATATCCCATTATAGGCCTACACTGGCTACAGGCAGTACAGCTGCTGACAGCTCTTTTTTAATTAATTTATCTTGAACATATATTCTGTGATATTAGAGAAGTAACTTCTCATTTCGATTTTTTTTTTTGTCGATTGCTGATTAATTCTGGTCTAAATTGATAGAGCACTGTTAGCCCACAAATACAGATAGATCATGATACGTCGTTACTTTGACTGTTTGTTCTCATTATTTGTGTTTTAAAGTTGTAAAAACGTATGTTATTAAACTTTGTCGTCCTTCGCTATAAATATCTACTATTCCGAAATGAATAAATCGGAATTTGTATTGAGTTGTTAAAATAATACATTTATTATACTCTATCTTTCGCTAAAAATATTTATTATTCCGAAATGTAGAAATCGAAATGAATTTCAAGCTAACCAGAACTAAATTCGTTGAAATCTTAACCTGAATAAATTTCAAATTCAAATCGGTCACGATTGTGTTTGCACGTCAGAGTTGATTTGTTCTGCATGTATCATATCACCAGAGACGTATATTCAATTAAATAATGTTATTGCCCATTTATAACTGCAAGGGTGAACAATATACAAACTTACACAGAAGCCAGGCCCACACTCCTCAGTTTAAGTGGCCGGTGAGTTGCATATTGTCAGAAGATAGAATATGTGTTAAAGTATTTGTGTCAAGTATAGCATAGTTTTGAATATTTATACTTAAAAATATTCCTGTCTCAGCCGTGTATTATAGCCACACCTGAAGAAGAAGTATTCTTCATCTTCTAGAACAAGATATTTTTACATACTCTTTGCTCTCTAGGTTTTTTTCTTGATCTTCCTATTGCCAGTTTAAGGTTACGCTCACACAATCTGAATTTTGTATACAACATTCTTATGTTTTTATAAGTGATAGATAGGTATTTTTCTTGTGTGTATATTTTTTTTAATATCTTTATACAAGAATAATATATTTGTATCTGTCATCGCTTGTAGTTTCCTGAAAAAGTTAGTTTAAAATTCTTTAAAAATGCTAGTTTTAATTCCCTGTGTCAATTTTTTAATTGCAGATATATATGTCTCTGATTTCACATACCATATCTGTTGTAACTCATAATTATCAAGTTAGTTTTAGAATAAAAGAACCGATTGAAATGCTAGATAGAGCCCTTTCCTTTTTTTCTGATATAAAATTTCGAATGATCATTAGCAAAGTTAAAAGTAGCCATAGAACTGCTATTTAATGATTCAATCTTTATGTAATATATCATAACATTGTTTTTCTTCGTTAGTCAGTAAAATAACAGCGTTCTCTGGTATGTTTGAAGATTGATGATAGCATTTTGGATTGACTTGAGAAGAAATTAATATCCTTACTAGTAATATAATATCAATGAGTTAGAACTATGTGCAGGAATACCGTTAGAGTGTTAAGGTATATTATCAGTTTTCTTTTACATCTGGTCCTAAAACTTCGTAACCCCCCTCACCCCAAGTCTCATATATGGTGAGTAGTGAATGCAGGAGGGGTTAGGGACATCGCATTAAACTAAAATTACTCAGATACCAAATAACTGTATTCAAAAAATCAAACATCATTCCCCTTAATTAATTAAGGGGTTTGTTATTCCGTCTTTGCATATTGCAGAGTTATCTTCTCTTGGGAGGAGGTATTGATTGGTACGTCAATTGTTTGTGAGAGTAACGTCATCAATTGTCGAGAAAACGACGTAATTTTCTCACACAAATCAATGACGTAACAATCAATACCTGCTCCCAAGAGAAGATAACTCTGCAAAACGCAAAGACGGTATAACAAACCCCTTAATTAATTAAGGCGAATGATGTTTGATTTTTTTATTACTCTCAATGTAGGGAAATCTCTATCTCTCGTTGTAAGGCAGACATACGAACAGACGCCCTCTTACGGATGATTTGACAGAAAAGGGATGCAAAATGATTCTTTGATATTTGTATGTATTAAGGTTCTATTACGTTTTTTTAAACAAGCCGGTTGTTTTACAAAAAAAAATTACTAACGAACATTGGGGCGCTATCGGTAGACTTTACCAAAGAAACTGCCCCAAGGGAGAGAGACCGTTTACTTCCTTCGGGAAGGAAATGCATTTAAGACAATAACTTTTCTTTCAGAAATATATTGTCGATCTAAATTCAGATATCGTTATATCGTCTACGTCAGATATCGTCTATCCAAATGTGTCATGTCCCGCCACAGAGATCACTGTCCCCCTGCAGGTTAGTGTGTAAGATACGCCTGGCGGACACCCAGGAAACGATCAGACCCGTAAGAATGAATGGCCTTGGTGCTTATTACTGTTAAGTACTCTCTCGCAGTGGGTAAAACTGGTAGTGCAACCCTGCAAAGTGCATTCAATGTCGATATGTGTACCGATCACACACGGAGCAAGTCCCACGGAGCCCGACGATCTGCATACTGCACTCACTGTGTGTTAAAACATGACTTGTAATCTAGATAATTTACCTGGAAGACGTACGTATATACTCGTGTATATATAATTTTGTACCATGTTGTCTGACAGGTTTCAAATGTTTCAAAGCGAAGGTTGAACAAATACTGCATGATAACCCACAACCCACCCACTAGATAACTGATCTCTCGGATAACATCTAGTAAAGTGTGTATGTTATCGGAATATCTGGTTAATGATTTATTATTCATATAATGGGAGTTATAATTTCCCTCACTGCGCATGCGGAAAAAATGTTTTAAGCCATGCCTTTACAGGTGGAACGGGTTACAAAAGTGTGATATGTCGCTTCACAATCCTGTACAGATATCCGATACAATTGCTCATGAAATATTTGTAAGCAATATGTCACATTTCCACTGACAGTGTGCATTACACTTAACGTGTAGTGATGTCACGTGATTGAAATGTCCTCGTCATCGTGTCGTTACCAGAGTTTGGTATTTCGTAACATAGATACTGGTCATAGAGATAAAATATTGAACCCTAACTACACAAGCATCAAACGCTGTGTCGGCTGTAGTCCGACGAAGGCACGTAAATTATGCATGTTTAGTAGATGAGCGACATCGTTTCGAATTGCGCAAGGCGATCAACCGTCACTGAAATGTAGACCTAACACTCCCTTCTAATAAACATTTAAACTTCAGCAAATAAAGAAATAAAACAAATTCATTTTCTCTGATCTCAATAACGACCACCAATGATTTGTAAACTGTTTGATGTTTATGTCTCAAATATTTATCTTCAGTAACCTTTAGTATAGCTTGCTCCTATCTATACTTGTTCTAATCCTTAATCTTAGCCATGTCGACCCGACCCACACCAAGCTCAGTTATACATGTACCAACCCGACCCAATACTCCTCAGTCATACCAGCTTTGTGTAATAATCATCCCAACCCCTTAGCAAACGTTATCCCATGCATACTAACCCTCACCTATACCCAACCCTCACGCATACCTAACCCTCACCTATACCCAGCCCTCACGCATACCGAACCCTAACCTATACCCAACCCTCACGCATAACCAATCCTCACTTATACCCAAACCTCACCTATACCCAACTCTCGCATACACCAACAATCACCTATACCCTACGTACCCTTACCCTTACCCATACCCAACCCTCACCCATACCCAACCCTAACGCATACCAACCCTTACCCATACCCAACCCTCACCAATAGTCAACCCTCACACATACCAACTCCAAGCCATATCTTTCCCAACCCAATACTAACCTTCGTCAAACCCAACGTCATAGCAACCTCACCTATAACAACCCTATGCGGCAACTTTCAGCACCCGATGCTAACTAACCTTAATTCGGCAAACCATTTTGAGGCAGACTCTCAGTCATACATGACAGCAATAATCGTTGCTATCCCATACCCAACATTAACCCTTATCCATACTAACCCTAACTTATACCAACCCTCACCCATACCCAACCCTCACCCATACTAACCCTCACACATACCAACACCAAGCAATATCTTTCCCAACCCAATACTAACCTTCGCCAAACCATCAGTCATATATACCAACCCTCACCCATACCAATCCTAGATCATATCTTCCCTCAGCCCGATACTAACTTTCAGCCATTACGATCCCCATATACCAACACTCCGTCACAATGACTCCACTCCCAGGCACTCCATTGTAGGCATCAAGGACTATACACGGCTATACGAGGGAGGGGCGTACACAGCAGGAAATCCGGGTTCCTTAAAAGTCAAGTTTATTTATTTAAAATGGAATAATGACGTCAATATAAAGTGGTTTGAATTGAATTAATGTTAACGCAAATTGATACTGATTTACCACCAATATCATCGGGTCTATGAAAATGACGTTTAGACACACATCACCAACACAAGTTTGTATACTACCTCACCAATTTCATAGTCACTATGTCTATGCTTTGCACGCCTGCAGGTCGGGGATTGATAGAATAATATATTGTACTGTATGCTGTTATCCACCGTATGTTGTAACAGACTACTATGTGGGATCTCCCTGCAGAAAAGGGGATTTGTGTATGCTTCCTCGACTTTGAGAAGTGATCTCCTGCTGCACCCATTGCCATATTCATTTTATTTTCACCCTACATATTTTCTATCTGTGTTTTTTGGCTTTAGTGACAACATCAAATGTTATTTCAAAAAAACAAATCCGGGTTAATATTACTTTATCCCAAATCTGTGAATATGTGTAACTCTTCTGTAATGGAGATGGAAGGCAATTTGTGGTAGCGGATATCCTCCTTAAAACACCCTTCTATATTGTAACATGCATCAGTATCAAACTAAGACTTAAATCAGATTTGTCTGATAAAGGTGACAGAGCACATAACGTTCCAGACAACAAAACCTCACACATTTTAACACTTCACTGGCTGTGCTGTATGAACCCGTATACAGTGTATTAGATATCATTCCACATTTTGGTCATTGGAAAATTTTGATATATTTTTGAAAAGCCATTTTGACTACAATTCGCGACTAGTAAATCTGATTAGACTTTTGACAACTAAACGCAGTTATGTACGTTTTAATAAGTAGCACAAACTAACGACTTCACGTGTCACTTATTCTCAAAATGTTCGACATCTGCATAATGATGACTTAATTCCGGGAAACAATTAACGGTCAACAATTGATAATGTTTTCTCTCTACAAGGGCGATAACTCAATTGTCAAACTGCAAATATTAGGTAGCATACAACCTTAACTCAAACTCATATAACAGATGTTTGTCTAAGGTAGTATATAACCTTAACTCAAACTTATATAACAGATGTTAGTATAAGGTAGTATATAACCTTAACTCAAACTCGTATAACAGATGTTAGTATAAGGTCGTATATAACCTTAACTCAAACTCATATAACAGATGTGAGTCTAAGGTAGTATATAACCTTAACTCAAACTCATATAACAGATGTGAGGCTAAGGTAGTATATAACCTTAACTCAAACTCATATAACAGATGTTAGTATAAGGTAGTATATAACCTTAACTCAAACTTATATAACAGATGTTAGTATTAGGTTGCATACAACCTTAACTCAAACTTATATAACAGATGTTAGTATAAGGTAGTATATAACCTTAACTCAAACTCGTATTTATAACAGATGTTAGTCTAAGGTAGTATATAACCTTAACTCAAACAAAAGATGCACGTGCTAAGTAGCGCATAACCTTAACTCAATCTAAAAAAGAAAATGTCAGCTTTAGGTAGTATATAATCATAACTCAAGCTCAGTTGATATATAGGTCTCACTAAGTAATACCGACAGTACGATCCAAAATTGGCACTGGGTCCGCACAAACACATGTTAAATTGATATATGGGCAAACTAGTCCAGACTAAGAACTTTGTCAAATTTTCAGGGCGACCCGCCCTTTACAAACAGTTCTCCGATTGCTAAGTCCAAACACAGTCTGTATGGGGGTTTAATTCCTGGTGCAATTTAGAAAGGGGTTTGGGTAGATTGCGGGTTCGTAACATGTGCAAATAAAGGGGCGGACTGCCCTGAACAATGTGACACATTTCTTTGTCTGCACTGTCGTTATTTTTTCTTCGCCCATCAAACTCAAATAATAGATATAAATGTTAGGTAGCATGCACTCTTAACTCTATTCAAAGTTACAGCTGTAACGCTGGACTGACTACCAGCCTATACGTCTTTGTAAAGAAACTGTACAGCTGTATCCTGGTGTTATTTTCACATATTTCTCTGTGAATTAAATATTCTAGAGACAGGGGCTAGTCTTATGTTCGGTGTTCTATAACTTTAAACCTAAATGCTAATTTCATATTTTATTTGTTATGTCTTGCAATAGCAGGTCAGGACTAGACAGTCCGGGGCGAGGGGGCTGGAAATATTGTTTCTTGTTCCTGGCAACCACCTCCACATATAATCTGTTTTGTTCACGGTGCTTTGTAAATATGAACTAATAAAAAAAGGAACAAACAGTTCTTTGGTTGTTAAGTCCAAACAGTCTGTATTGGGGGGGGGGGGGGGGGG